>NW_021681005.1:364340-385799 GCF_001412515.2 Diachasma alloeum
ATACATGCATCTCCCCTCCACCCTCCCGTGAAATGTCGATTTTGGAGATTAAAAAAAAAACAATAATTGCATTTTTTATTTCAATAACGCATGAGTAAACAGGGACATGAACATGACATGAACGCAGATTTAATATAGGCCCATACAATTACGGGGACCGGCAAGGATTTGGAAAGTCTGAATGCAAGTCCTGCTTACACCTAACAACTGCTGAAATGGGATATAACCAGAGGTAGAAAGGCCTCGGAAGCACTTGGGAAGAGGCTTCCCAAGACCTATCCAGTTCTGAACGGAAAGACCTAAGTAGAATTTGTCAGGTCCAATTATTCGACTCGGGGTGTAGGAGCGCCCAGATTGTCCAATTGATCCGAGCAGTTGAGGTTATCGATTCTCCTGTCAGACGCATCAGTCATGATTTGAAAAAATTGAACCTTTACACTACACCAATGATTATAACTTGTGAGAATAAATAGAACAGATAAGGGCAAATCCCAAACTTTTAACTAATTTATCGTTGAACACCTCTTTCGTTTTATGGCGCATGGACGTCCGGGATATTTCAATTACAACGGGTCGGATTAATCACTAGACTAGCTTCTATCTAGTGGGTTGCTGTTGCCGTCATACCGCAGACATGAATAGAAAATATTTCTTGTGGAGTAGTAAAACGTAATGCGTCACATTTGATATTTTCATTGATCATGCATGTATCAAGAAAACATGGAGCACGTATCCCGAATCAAAGAATGTGTTCGGTTTTTGGTCTGATTTATCCACAGGTGGTCGGTGAAAGACCTAAAAATCGCATTCGGCGGCTAAAAACCAACTATCTTGGACTGTTTGAGAATTACTCTTGAAATTCAAAGTGAAAAAGCTTGAAATTTTTAATAACGACAAAGTTACATGAAATTTCTGTGTTTTTCTCCATTGACTAGTCAATTAATTTCTTGAATATTGAAGTAATTCTCGATTTTAAGGTCCAGACGGCACGGAAAAACCTTGGAAATTTTGAAAATTCAGGCAACAACTTTTCAGAATTCTCAATCTATTGAAAATGTAATTGGTATGTGAATTTTCAAGATGAGTTTGGAAATTCAAGCTTTCATTGAAAAATCAATGATTATTTAACATGAAAAACCCAATTTTCCTGAATTTCTAAGATGAATGAGAAATTTAGTGAACGCTTTCATTTGAAATTGCATTCAACCTCACACCATCGAAAATTCAGATGGCGCTGTGTCTGAAATTTCAAGAAATTTCTAACAGTGTGGTCAATTTTTATTCTAAATTTTACAATCTCTTCGGTCTGACCAGTGATAATAGGAAGCTAGACCAATTACCGAAAAGAATGCCCTTACTATTTGTCCAATTCTTCCAAGTTCTTCATGAACTGCCAAAAATTTCCAGTCGTGGGACTTTGAAACATTTTTAGTTCCTCTGACATTTCTTGCTCAATATTGTTGAATTTTGCAGACTTATCATCATTACAATAAACTACAAACAAATTATTTAGTTCGTTTTGTGTTCCTTTATCTTCCAAGTGGTAAATGGAGTGAAATTGTTCGAAAAACTACATCGTTTCATCAAGTCAGACATCCTAAGAAAAACAAGAAAAATTCACAGCTCATAATTGTGGAAAAAACCGGCTAAGCTGTATTGCCCGCCGAGCGTTACAGGTGCACCCCTCCTAACGTCTCCCTTTTCTATCATCCACCTATGCATATTTTTGTTGTTTATAAGTGAATGTTTTATCAGTTTCTCTAATATAAGGGTCAAACATCGACTGAATGAACCATACGGACCAACTCAACAAGAACCCCTTCAAACCAATTTGTTTTTTGGTCTAGAAATCGCCTATCCACACTGTTAGAATTTTTATTGAAATTTCATGGGAGCCAAATAGTCTCCACGGGAGACTATACAGTAAATCTCATAAGAATGCCATTGAATCGAATTTACGGAAGAAATGGGTACGAAATTTCAAGTTTTAAATAGAATTTACGGAAATTCATGAGGTTACAGTGGGAGTGAGATGGAAATTTTATAACTTGATAGGATTTTCAGTGGAATATGAATATTCAAAAACAAGATGACATCAATTTTCAATTTTTCCCTGAATTTTCCTGATTTTGCTGAATTTTCACAGAATAATTGAACTGAAAAATCAAGTATTTTATTGATTTCGAGTCGTGTAAGCCCCTTATTGGAACTGACAGATGGATTTTGTCACATAGTGCTTTCTCTTGGCCGAAATTTGGATTGAAAACTTCTTTTCCGAATATCACTCGAGCTTCAAAATTAATTAGGTATTTCCCTTAAGGTTCCCTACAAACAAACGAAGGAATCAAATTTTTCAGGTTAAAAAATCAACTTATCGGGAAATTCCTGATAATTTTGAAGCTCTAAATTATTTTGAACTGAGACTGAAGTCAGACAGGTGATGATCAAGAGACGATCATCACCTGTCTGACGAGACTTCCAACACTTCAGATGTCTCCTCTAGATCTAATACTTCGGAACCAGGAACATTCGATATATCATTCCTCACGGTTAATGCGCTCTCCGGATGGAACTTAGGAGATACTTGAATGACTTAATCAGGGCAATTTGCCAATACCCCGAGAATTCGGAAACGCGCCAAGAGATAAGATAAAACCAAAGAGTCCACCATTACCATAATTTGCTTAGGGGAATGATAAAACGAGGTCATAATCCGAAAAGTGGAGCATACAAGATAAAAGAAGCATGTGGCACAATGGCAAAATGAACTACAGTTGAAAAAAAAAATTCCCCAGAACATTTGATTGTCTTTCTTTTCTTATTTCCCACAGAAAGAAACAGCGAATCAGTTAGCCCGTTTTATTTCTCATGTAGCAGCGTGTGTGTTCCAGGGATGCAGACTCCACACGAGATGGTTTATTACCACGGCAATTGAGGTAGGTCAACACTCAAGTATTACAGAGCACACATAACCCCTCGTGTATCCGTGGAAGACTATGGTTTTATCTGTTAAATTCACGCCCACAGCATTGGCATCACACGTTTCCGCATTCGTGTGAAGTCGTTATTATCTCTGATACAATTATATTGTACAGTTTAATGTACCCTCCGAGAATATAGATATACATCAGTACGCTGATTTTTTCAAACCAATTGAGAGTGCGTTGCATTGGCGTTATCGAGAGGAAATGTCGGTTGAACACTAGTCGACTTGAAATACCAGATTCTAGAAAATTCTCCCCAGATATGTCTATAAATTCATCTATCAAATTACTAAGAAAATTATATATCCGGATTGAATCTTCATGCCATTAATTAAGGCCACTACCATCGGACATGCCGGATCCACATCGGTTTCAATGAGAATCCTTCACCATATGTTCTTGCCCGACCTCCTAGTATGTTATGCTCCTAGTGAAAAGTCGCATTAAGAGCAGTAATCGCGTGACCAGGTATAATTCGCAGGCCGGCTCTTACATGAAGCATACGTGCACCCTTGCATTCAGGTTAGAGAATGTTTTTACGAAAGAACCTTCGTTGAGGGAAGCTGAAGTGGGAGGAGCACAAGCGAAGGTAGAGGCTTCGATGCTACGTGATGCGTCGGTTGTAAGCCCATAACCCTTTGAACTCTGCTGCCGCCTCGAGTTCCGGCTCTGGCTAATCACATATTATAATGCTAGGCTGATAAACTACACATTCAATTCTCAATGGCCAACCACTACCTTACATTCACCATTCGGATTTTCAGTGTCCTATCTGACATTGTGGAATGGCACTCATTTCTCGATATTCTAAAAGATCAGTTGATAAAGATGATAAGTGTGGTCAACATAAAGGACTATCCGCGATCATTTCAAACAATTCAATTTGTCAAAAAAAAGTCCCCAGGATGATTGATTGTCTATAGCATGAATTCCTCGAATGAACCATCTCTCAAAGATAAAAATTTAATTTTCATCATCGAGTGAACTCCAGCGACAGTTGTTTGGCGAGTTTCTTCACATAAACTGTCGCGATTGCGGGAATAGATGGATTCACTCGGTGTGCAGAAACACACCGCTGCACGGAGAGAACCTTTTGATAAAAATTATCCTACCGTTCTATAAAAGTGTATCGTGAGTCCTCGTTTCCTCATTTCTATCCCGAAATTTAGTAAAAATTAATATATGATGATCAAATTTTATTCTGCGTTAGAGAAATTTTTTCTTGATAAAAATAAAAATTACCGCGCCGGTAGAGTAAAAATTACTGTACCGGTAGGGTAAAATTTACCAACCGTTCTAGAATTTTCGTTGTTATCTACATAAAAATTATTGAACTGGAAGGGTAAAATTTATTATGCGTCAGGATAAAATTTCTCTAACGTAGAATAAAATTTGATCATCATACATTAATTTTTACTAAATTTCGGTATAGAAATGAGGAAACAATGACTCATGATACACTTCTATAGAACGGTAGGATAATTTTTATCAAAAATTTCTCTCCGTGTGCACAGTCTGTCCCTGGATAGACACAGGCGCAAACGTCAATCGAAAATTGTGACGGTCGCCTATAAGGTAACAAAGCAGACCCCGAGTAGATTCACAGTTTCTTCATGACCATCAACGACACTCGAATGGTGGAAGAAGTAAAACTAACAAGCCGATCGACAACATAACTTGCGAATGTTGCGTCCAATTTCCTGGCGCATCACGTATACTGGGAAATAAGTCGGTCAGATTGTCTTTGATAGGCGAATAGTACGAGTCAATGCGCTGATGACAATCAATATGACTCCTTGCGAATGATCATACGGCCGATGGAGCATTTAATTATCATCGTTTGGAAAAATATCAATTACTGGTACCTCGTTAAGTCCATGGACTCTTCACAGTTTCGATCGGCAATGATGTTTGATGTTGAGACGCATATCTCGGTGGGATGAGAATTCAATGCTATCATTGAAACGAAACAGGTGAGACGGAAATCAAAGGGGCAGAGAAAAGGGGGTGGAGGATGATAGAAGAGCGCGTTCGATCTAGAAGGTAACTGAGTACATTGCAACGTGATATCGCTGGGTAACTGCCTAGTATAGGCTGGATTCCACAATGATTGATCCAGTGGGGATCCTGTCGTCGCCGCTACCCGGAATGTTTAACTTCAATTATCTAAAGAGAGTGGCTGAGATTGAAGTAGTCACGCTATTCCCGTATTGCTCACTTGCTGGTTTGTGAGTTGCCGCCAGTGGTCAACCTGTGCCTTGGTAAGGTTCCAAGGTGTTCATTCGATCCATTTTCAAATGGACAATAGCTCTTTCGTAAATATTAAGTGGTGAAGTAAATGGAAAAGACCATTTCATACGATCTGACTGGGCTTTACCACGGCAGAATCAACCATGAGGGATAAAACAATTTTAGATCAATTGATGAGGTACGAGTCGTTACGTCTGTTGAGAGAGAGGCAATCAAACAGCTGAGTGAGCCTGTGCTGTGGTAAAATAAAATCACCGCCAAGTGGTAACTACTTTGTATTGAATGTGAGAAGGATGAGTAAAAAGACACTTGCGTGCGAACAACTGTGTACTGCTGGGATGCATCCGTGGACTACTTAATGGAGCGCGCCAGTATAACCAGTGTATTCTTGGATCGGACCGCCCAGTTGCGTTCCAATCGTTCTTTATCTTTAAATTCGCCAATTCTAAAACACAGACTACGTAACGCGATCGGTTTGTTTACTAATTGATCAATCACCGATGGGGGGGGGGATAGCTTGATCGCCCCGATTCGACAATACATAATCATAATTAAGATCTTCTACTCACTGTAATCTGAAGTGTCGTCGTTGGATCCGTTGACAGTGCCATCCGGCAGTATTTGAAGATGCCGATTTTTTATGTACATCCGTATTTTCCTCGATGCCCCAGTGATGTGCGACAAATTGGCTGACCTCTCGGCCCGGATGCCAGCGTCCAGGTCTACCGGAGCGGCTTCGACTACCCCGAACAACGTACCAACAGTAGCTATCCTTAAACTCGTTTTCACTACCCTCGTGTGTCCAATCACAATAAGCAGTAATAGTAGCACACACTCGAAATAAAATTGTCTCTTCGACGGCCATTTAGTCTTTCTCCCTTCAACATTAAATTTACACTCCGCACGATTGTCACGTGAATTAACAAACCACGTATTAATCACTCTGTACTGACAACTAACTTGTTCATTTGAGCTGATGCTGATGTATCTATGATTATTCGATGATGAAAAACATTGACTAGACTCCTCAGAAGACTCTGGAGATCCTCGCAGGGCTGTTTCCACGGCGCCCAGGCGAAAGTGAGGATCCCACTGGGGTTCAACAGAATCTCGTTGATCCTGCCGATGATCTGATGCTTCTGTCTTCCAGTCATGAAGACAATGCGCCACTTCCTGATGACTCCCCACGAGCTTATTGCTGTCATTAGTAACGGTGGACTTTTCAGACACTCGTCTGCGTCTCCACTCTCTTCTCCTTCTCTTCTGCACTTGCCAGGATTCTCTCGATAGTCCAGGCCAGCAAGTGACTCCACGTTGGTCACCAGTATTCTCATACTCAGCGGGCTGCACCGTGTTGTCCTCCTCCTGAGTGAAGACCGATTTTGGACAGTCGGGATTACGATGCAGCACCCTTGGCCCGCCCGTATCGATCTCACCGGGCATGACGCTCTCATCCACTCTTATTCTTCCTTCTTTACCCCTTTATATTTATTTATCTCTGTCAATTCACTCCTCCGAGGAGTTACAAATTTTTAATGGTGACAATCATTGAGATATTGGCAGATAATAATAATTATCATTTCAGGGGAATCGCGATAAAGTTTTCCTCCGTATTCCTCCTTCTGCAATACAAAAAACAACCAGGAGAAAAGGACAGTGAGCAACACCGTCGGCTGATGAACAACCGAGCCCTTCGTTTTCTCGGCTCTCGCATTATTGCGATGTCCCGTTTTCAACTTACAAATTTTCATTAGGACGAAAAATTTGGTGAAAACAGATGAGAGCTCGCTTAGGATACCCGAAACACTGCGAATGATCCCAGCTGATATTCCATTAAAGGAAATTTTGTCACACTTGTCAGTATATACAGAGCTCACTAATGCGACTTCTGAGTAAATCTAATGGATTTTCTCTTGTTTAACCAATTTAATTTCCAATCGAGTCTGATCATTCTGCGGACTCGTCCTGTCCCAATGGCACTGACGGCTTCCTCGTCCACAAGTACATTCTGAGTTACTATCCCACCTTTTTTTCTACGTTTCAATTGTATATAGACGAATGGGATGCTGCACAATACAGTACACACGTCTTCGATTGCTATACCAGTTACCTTCCAACGACCTCGCACATCCCTGCCTCTCGTCCAGCCTACAGATACTGCACTTGATATTACCCCTCTCACTTCATCAAAGCCGATCTTCCTCTATCAATCGCAAGAACGTAACCGTCCGACACGTCCCTTGTTTTGCCTTAACGGGTCTTCTTCTTTCCTCTTCCTCTCTCTGTTCTCGTTTCACACTGATGTGTTATACCGTATGAGTGCATTCAATATCAATCAAGTATGACTGCCAAAAATTGCATACAACTGTTGGTAATCTCCTGATCAATATTCCTCCTGACAATCAGACATTATCACGTGGTTGTCCGATCCTTTTCTCATTCAACGTTCACACATGTTCACTCACAATAGCACGTCACTTGTTGTCATTCACTAATGATAATTCACCCGCGTGTCGCTGAGAATGCCAACACGATAAGCCCCACAGATCATTGAACCAATCAAATATAATGACGTTTAAGTGATATCTATGTGGTAGAAGTTTTAAACCACCCTTAACATCAAAGTTGGCATGAGGTGAATGTTGTCTGCGAAAATAACTGCAATCGTCTTGCGATGGAAAATTTGAAGCAAATGGTTACGGATTGTAAAATGATATGATGGGGGTGGACACTGAGATAGGCACTTGAGGTTTGCAACTGATCAGGGTTTATCTCCTCTCTCTTTCTCTCTCTCTCGGTTCATGGGAGTTTGGATGATGCCGGTGCGGCGTCCGAGAAACTACTGAACGAGTGCCGCGCGGTTCTCTTCTCCGGCACGGTTCGGGCCACTTGGTCGGTTAGCTCTCGTGTCGGGCCACATGGACGCGCGCACGAATGTCTCACGTACTACCAATACAGTAGAATTAGTACATAAAACATACACATAGATAGAGCATGAGCTGAGTTGACTTGAGAAGGCAGTTGGGTGGCAATGTTGTGGACAGAGGCAAGAAGAAGTAGTTCAGGGGAGCTGCTGTTACTAACAACTGCAGCCGCAGGTTCTATCGCGTCGCTGAATGCTACCTGCATATTCAGGGAGGACAATGAGCCTCCTCCACCAGCGCCAAATCCACCAAGACTTGACCATCAGTTTGAAGTTTCGTTGAGGGGTCCAGGGGATGATCAGCAACCATATCATCACGCTCTGGGGCTATCGTCGCCATTAGTTGTTTGATAATCAATCGATCTAGTTCGAAGACAAGTTCAATGCCAATCTGCACGAGCTGCAGAGCCCGGTCAAGCTATCAACTGTTTACAAGATATTTCTCTCCCCACTATAGCAGCATCCGACTTCATGTATATTTCATACAATCACGTTTCTTGTGAGATGTTCCTGGGAATTATCTATGTTTCGGGCTGCCAATCAGCACCTGCATAAACCCGAGGATTGATTACCGCCGAGGCGCCTACAGTTTATCCAACTTTCTTATTTATTTTGTTGATACTATTTCTGGATTCTTTTTATCCTCAAGTGCAAGGCTAATCTATGACTCGTTCGCCATCCCCTTGCTTCTCGCTTCTGCTGTTATTTCCGGCAACTCTTCCTCTATCTGTCAACAGAAAATGGAGTTTCGGTTGAATAACGGGGTAGCATCTGGGTGAGATATCACGAAGGATTTTGTTTTTCCCCCAAAATGTTTGAGGGAGGAATACGTGTCCAAAAGAGTCAGGGGCGAGCCCGAAACTCAAGCGAGACTTCAGTTTGGAGGGACTGGCTGTTTCAATGAACATGGAAATCTCTGGTCTCGTCTCAGTGTCGAACGACGCAGGATCGTTTTCTCACAGAAAGAGAAAAGTTTTTGGTTTCCGGCAATACGACACTGGAAACCGTTGGGGGATTCAAATATTGCTCCATGCGATTGAGGAGGGGAGGAAGTTCTGTAATTTGTGACGTCGCACCATAATTAGTGAAAGTAATTAGAGGAAACAAAGATGTCAATTTAACAACCTGAAGATTTTATTTTAAGAACTCTATGGTTTTTTAAGTCAGTACTCAACGGTTCTTATTTTAAGAACTCCGGAGTTCTTGATTTCCGTATCCAGTGATTCTTATTATGAGAACCCCAGGGTTATTGATTTCAGTATTCAACAGTTCTTCTTTTGAGAACCCAAAGTATTGAATTTCAGATGCAAAGTGGCTTAATTTAAGTACCATGGGTACTGCATTTCAGTACTGGGAACCAATGCGTTTTCTCTCATGAAACTAGAAACTTCTCTGTACTCTGACACAATTTCTTATCACGTTTTTTTAGTTTTTCTTGTTTTTTTTTTCATAGTAAGTCTCGATTTTAGTCTCGGTTTGCCTCGTCTCGGTTTTCTACACATAAAAAACGCAAAATCCTCGAAACCGCGATCAGATACACGGAGAGAAAAGTTAGATGAAAATTACCTAGAAAATCATGGAAAATTTTATATTACGAAAGGTAATGGTGAAGCGAAATGTAATTCAATGAAAAATACCTGTTTGTGGAGGATATTTTACGATTCGTTCAGTCAAAAAACACATCTATGGATGCAAAAATTATCCTCCTATACAGTAGAATTTCTCACACCGGTAGAGTATTTTTTTCGTCACTCCAGCCATAAGGTAGCGCTTTATGAACGCTACGCGGAGAGAAATTTTTGATAAAAATTATCCTACCATTCTATAAAAGTGTATCGTGAGTCATCGTTCTCTCATTTCTACCCCGAAATTCAGTAAAAATTAATATATGATGATCAAATTTTATTCTATGTTAGAGAAATTTTACCATTCCAGTCCAATAATTTGTATAATTTGTCTAATCTTACTCTACCGGTACAGTAATTTTTACTCTCCCGGTACGGTAATTTTTATTTTTATCAGGATAAAATTCCTTTAACGTAGAACAAAATTTGATCATCACCTATCAATTTTTACTAAATTTCGGGATAGAAATGAGGAAACGATGACTCATGATACACTTTTATAGAAAGATAGGCTAATTTTTATCAAAAATTTCTATCCGTGTAGCGCTTTACGAATGCTACGCGTTCGTAAATTGCTGCCTGCGGCCGCAATGACAAAAAATATCATTCGACATATGGCCTAAAAAAACTTCTCTAGCTCATATGATTGCAATCCTCGCCTTCGGCTCGGGCTGCAAACTCATATTCGCCACTGTTCAGTAAAAATTACGGAACTCACAATTCACTCACCGATTGCGGAATCGACTCAGAAAATTTAAGTGACGGTATCGTAATTTTTCACAGGAGATTCAGATAAAAATTACGGAACGCTCTGGAAAAATTCCGTGACAGTTCCGTAAAATTTTCTACAACCACAACAAATATTGAGCAATCATTCTCGTTCACGGGGATAGTTTTTGATGGAATGCAGGGTAAATTTTATAATTTCGGCACAAATTACGCTCACGTACAGTAAATTTTCCTGAGCTGACGGAGAAAAATTCACTATTCGTCCCACTCTTTTTCCCCGATATAGGCTGAAAATTACTTAAAATCGAGTTCGCTCCAGGATTACTTAACTTTTTTGGTAATTTTTCTCTAACTCTTTTCTCCGTGTATACTGGGTCTTCCGAGACTCAGACGAGATGCTCCCTTTTTTAAGACTCCACGTTCTAGGAGAAAGGTAAATAGATACTCTGGTTGAAGGGAAAAATGCATGCATGATTCAAAAGAAATGTAATGGCAACCAATGAGTAAGCTATATCCATTCCCATCCTCGTTGGTACAAAGATGGTGAAGTGGATAAAGTACGTCAGTTTTTATGAGAATTTTTGTCGTTTGTCTTTTCAAACATCTCTTCTACAATCCGATAATACGAAACAGTCTATTGAGCGAAGTGGAGGAGCATTACACTGAGCAGACAAGAGTTTTTTTAAAAGTACATCTTTACTTGTATCAAGAAATTCATGAGTTGAAAATTACTAAGCCCACAATATGTCCCACTAAGGAAAAAAAACTGACGCCAAGAGATTTTATACTTGTCTAAAAGATGAGAGCAATTGGTTCATATCAAGAAAACAAGTTCTCACATCCATTCAAGTGGTTTTTGCAATAAAATATTTTAGGACTGACTCTAAAAAACTATTAAATGAATTCGCTCAATTCTACGTGGATTGAGAAATCGCTTTCTTGTCCACGGAGAGCAATGTTCAGTAAAAATTACGGAACTGACAGTTCGCTCACCGATTGCAGAATCGACAGTAAATTCACGTAAAAATTACGGAACGCTCCGGGAAAATTCCGTGACAGTTCCGTAAAATTTCCTACAACCACATTGCGCTCCGGAATTACGGAAAAGATACATAATTTTTATTGAATATTTCTCTCCGTGTCGTTAAGAAGTTGTTCTCGCCTGTAGGCTAAGTACAAAATTTCTTGACGAAAGTTTTTTTTCTCAGTGCAAAATATTTTGCTCTTGAAACTTTTCAAGCCAGAAGTTTCTTGATATAAGTAGAAACGTACTTCTCAAAAAGCTTTGTTTTTCTCAGTGTAATCCGGGCTAGCTTTGGCCTGTCTCCTGTTACCAGGAGCTACCAGATCACACCATTGCCAACGGTCTCTCCTTTGCGGCGCGACATTCGTCCATCATCCCATGCCACGGCAAGAAATTTTAACTGTGGTGGCCCTTCTCAATGGTAGTCTTATCCGTACACAACACGTTGTCAGTTTTGTAACAAGAACCTTGGACAAGGCAGTAGCTACGGTGATTAGGCGGCGCCAGGGATGCCTCGCAAGAATTTTCACTTCGAAAATTCTTTGCCTGCTGATAACGTCAACCCTCGCGCTTTGAAATATTTACGAGAAGAAAAAATTTCTGACGAAGAAAGATAAAGACAGACGGAAGTGTGGGTTTCGAAGGGCTGTTAATGGAATACTTTTATCTTAATCCCGACGGTGGGTCGCATGAAAGTGCAGCACTGCACTTGAGTCCGGCAAGGTTAATGAGATCATGAGAGGAGAAAAAAAATGAAGACCGTCTGGTGAAACACTTTTAAAAGCCCATCCAGGAAAGTTCCGCACTGCAATCGTATTTTATCTTGGGTGTAGTTTAAAGCAAATTTGATTGTGAAATTCTATTTGTTTTTTGTTCTTTTTGGGTAATACCCGTCGCCCTTGAAGACATCAGAGAGAATCACACGGAAAGTGCTTTTTGAATATTGCAACGACGTCTCGACGTCCCTTTCGTAATTCAATTAAGAGAGATTTGAGATACCCTCTTCCCACTCCAACGAACAAGACTTCTCTACGGTTCGACTCATCTCTGCATTCAGTTGATGATTAAATGGTGAAAGTGAGGCAGGGAGAGGGGTCGGGAATGGGAAAGTTGAAGCAATTTGTGTACAATTTTGATGAAGCTCTTACATATAATACGGACATTCGTAAGGGGTCTTTTCATCTCTGGGGGTGTCATTAGATTTCATTGAGCTTAAGTGGCTGCAGTAGAACAGGGGATTTGGCAGTAAGATTTCAATAAATATCCCTGAGTGAATTCTCCAACCCCACGCGGAGATAATAAAATAGTAAAGATTACTATGTCGGAATCCGCACACAGTAAATGTTGCCAAAATTTTGTAAAGTAGTACTATGGACACGGTAATTGTTACTATTGAGCATAATAAGCTCCTCAATGTTAATAGGTACTATGGACACAGTAACGTTTACTATGTTACGTAAAATGTTTTATAACACGTAATGAAATTACTCTAAATAATTAAATACCATCAAGGAATGAAACGAGTAGATCAATCTTAACACAGGAATATCATTAACTCAAGAACGAGAATTTTCTTGTTGTAAGAACCATCGAAATGAGAAATTATGCTTTTGAATGAAATAATGGATTTATTAGTTGGTTCATTAGGGTAATGAACAGTACACAACTCAACGGATATATTTCCACTTCTGACGTTCATTGCAAGATACTTGGCCCGCACTCCAATCTGAAAACACGTTTTTTGCTTCCCAATGCAATCTTTGTGATCGCTCAACTTTAAGTTTACAATTTTTTGTGTTAGGGTAACTAATTATGGTCTAAAATCTACGAATATGCGATATCTAGATTGTGTCTGTATGTATGTATGTACATGTGTGCACTGTTAAAGATTTTAGTCTGAAATTTCCGGTCTAAAATTCAAAATTTCATGGAAAAATCAAAGAGAACTGTCAATTTCACTTCCATTTTTCCCTGAAAATGGATAGAAAACCAAAATATTCTGCTAAATATATTCTTGAATTTTCAGGACAGTGACACTGAATGCGATTTAGTGGGAAAAAAATTATGAAATTTCAGATTTCACTGAAAATTCAATGTAATTTGACACTGAATATTCATATTAGATTGGAAATTCAAGCAAATTGAGGAATTCTTGCCTTTATGCTGCTTAAAATTCGAAAATTTTACTGAAGTTTCAGTTGAACCTGAAATTTCATGATTTTTTTTCCCTAAATCATATTCAGTGACACTGTCCTGAATAGTAGTAGTCGACTGTCCATGAATTTCTTTTTTTTTAAGAATGTATGTATGAGGACTAACTCGATCAATCTGCTCCATAATAATTTCTCTGATTATGACAAACGATATACCTTTTTCTTTTTGTGCAGCCAATAAGGACCCCCGTTGCGAGTCCCGTCTTTTTCATAGCCCATCTTCTTTTTGGCACTTTTTTTTATTTGATCATCGATGAGCGGTATTACTAAGCCCCTCGAAATCGCTTTCGCTGGTCTTTTGAGCCACTTAATTGAGTATCTAGAGCATCATTGTTCATAATATATTATAATGAGATTGATGTTCTCTATCATTTTGTCCAACGCTGTGCAGATGATGTTATCATCATTCCTCTCAAGTTCTTCAGTAAAGGGCGTGGATGGGGCGTTTATGTTGATGACAAAGGCGCGGCTCGTTTACGATTAACGGTTTGTTGTCAGTAAGAGGAACTTTTCCGCAATAAAGATTTCAAATATGATTTCTTCAAATAATAAAAAAAAATAATCTACTTGCCGTTTTCGAATATTGCAATCTTATTTTGCGCAACAATATGTGAGTTGTCTATTAGTAAGTAATGAATAAAATAATATTTTAGACAGTTCGTGAATCGTCCAGATTTGCACAGAATCTTCTGCGAAATTTGAAATATTCCCTAGTTCTTCACGTTATACGCAACCACTAATGTCTGCCCTTGATAGGGAACTATATTGTAAGGTACAACCTCATTTGATAATAAATAACTGCTTATTAAATAAATTGTGGTGAAAAAGAAATCAATAAAAGGATCCCTAGTAGAAATTTAATTGCGCAGAAACGTCGCGGCGTAAGTTGACGCGCGACATTGCCTTTCGCGGCGATGTACCTCAGAGAGGTAGGCAGCAGGGTCGCCGAGACAGGGCTGCGCGAAGTTTATGTGGGATGGACCTATCTGTGTGCGCCCTAACCACAAATCTCGTCAATTAAGAATTCACAATCTTCAGATTATGCGTATTAATTCTTCAAATTATTCCTTTAAATTATTAAGGGATTAACGATTTGTTAGTGAATAATAATCTCTCGCAACTAATTGATGATTATTAGTATCGATAAAATGGAGAAATGGGAGCGCACGGCGTCAGTGTCGCATAGGGTTCTAGCCGCGGAGTACCGCAGCGCACTCTGTGCCCAAATGTCGCTGCAACAGCCAATGTCGCAGAGCCACTCACAATTTCTCCTAGGGATATGAAGAAGTGACACCTCTGCAAACCAAGCCCGAAGATTGGGTTTAAGGTGAACCCCTTGGTTTCCAACGGTCAAGAGAGTCAAAATCCCTTATTTGATCATGAGTCTATTTGATGTTACAAGAAAGAGTAACGAAGGGGGCCTTTCTGATCCTGTGGACCCTTGAGGCCCGTAGGGGCCCATAAGGGCCTGAAGTGGACACCAAGGTTTACAACGGTCAAGAGGGTCAAAATCCCTTATATGATGATAAGTCTATTTGATGTTACAAAAAGAGGTAACGAAGGGAAGCTTTGTGAAGCTTCGTGCGGACGCGTAGGGTCCTTAGGGGCCCATAAGGCTCTGTGGTGGACACCAAGTTTTACGAGGATCAAGAGGGTCAAAATGCCTTACTTGATGAGAAAAAAAAATTGCAACAATTCTTACAAAATAACATATAAAACCAATCACTGAAGCTCTTTGTAAAGGGAGTAGAATGATAGAAATGGAAAAACTACGTAGGAATCTGTTCTTAAATTCTCCAGTAATTAACGAATTTCTACTTTGCAAGGATTCCATTAAAAACAGAATTAAGATCGCGACCCTGATAACACTCCATCCAGATTGAAATGTATCAACGTGAAAACTAATATTAACCAAAGGAGCTACTCTGATTTTATAGTTTAATAATAGTGCGGCACGGAAATAATGTTTGCTTATCCTACCCCAAAACGTTTTTTCACATCTACTCGACAGCTTGACGAGTATTAATCGTTGCCAAAATGACTCAAGAAGTCTTGTGAATAAAAACGAGAGGGAATACGGCAAGTGGGTTACCCACTGGATAATAATCGACCGCATAATTTTGTCTGGAGGGCACACGCGGCACTCACGGGCCTCAAATGTTTATCCTCCAATGCCTCCCTACCAGCCTAGTTAACCGACGAAATAATACGTGTGGGCATGAACGAGACTACCCGAAAATAATTTCATGCACTTTTATTTCCATTTCAGAGTGTAACCGGACCGATCATCGTAATAACGATAATTACCTCGTTGAGGGTTGAACCACAGTGCCTTCTGGCAATGATCCTTCGGGATTTTTTCCCCTCCGATTTTCGGGATTTTTAAATCAATTCAATGATTATCAATTTGATTCAACTGAATGAAATTTAACAAGCGTAATGATCCATATACAAACAATGATCGTTAACGGATGGTAAAAATTCCTGGTCATTCCGCCCGCACGGCAGCGCTTAGCGGACGCGGCGCGTCCGTGCACTGAGAGAAAAATATAATTCTTCTGACTATATTCCATCACCATCGAATTATAGTCAAAAAGTCCTCAACAATTTTTCATGGGTTACGGTAACTATGGCCAGAGAAGTAATTACTACAATGGAATGTAGTCATTGCAACTATTTTATAGTTCTCCTCACGATAGATTTGTCATGGTTACTTTTGAACTTTGGTTAGTTTAACTGCATTTTGATTTGCAAAAATTACGCTTGTGAAGTTACTATAATGTTATGTGCCGCATACAAAAAAAAATCGTATCGTTCAGCAAAATACCTCAACTATTTTCTTATTGTAAATCGAACTTCAGATTTTTCTCCCAGTGTGAATTCCTGCACTGAGAGAAAAACGAGCAAGTTCACCAACAAGTCTTGCTTGGGCCAATAAAATCGTTAGTTGAAAATTGCTGGGAAAATGTTCTTTCAGTCTAGTGACAATAAATATTATTAATTTTGAAATTTGGTTGCTATTCTATCCAATAATTTTCACTATTCATCTGAAAGGTTTGAATTGAAGACGAAAATGATCCCAGAATCAGATACGAAGGACCCTTCCGTAATACAATCGCTTGATCAAACGCGGACCCACCATGATAGCTGTGGGTGGTTGTTGTCTCTTGTGACTCGAGGATGCGTCAATATCAGTCAAAACCATTCTACGTTGATTCATATCAATCTGCTCACGCAACTACATGACAAAACCTTCCATCAGAAACATCAATAACTTCTTCGATACTATCTCCGTAATCAGTGCCCAACGAATTATACAATTGTAAGCTGATTGAGATATTTAAATACATTAGTTTCGTTAAGAACAACGGGGGTGAACTATTTGTTATTTTCCCTTTATCGTGATTCACGTGTTATCGCTATGAAGGAATTGAGGTTTCTTAAGGTAGGGGAGGGTAGGGCAAAACGGACAACTGACAGAATATTGGTAATTTTTTTTTTCTTTCCTTCAAATCAGGAACACTGAATGTGTTGAATTAAAAATGAGTTTCTTGGATCGTAACCATCACAGGGGTTTTATAGACAAGAAGTGTCGTTGAACCGCAATTTTATTACGCGGAGAAAAAAAATCCAGAAAAATTACTGGGGTAGCACGGTAAAATAAGTTCATTTGGACGGACCGGAAAAATTGCCGTGCCAGCACCGGAATTTCTGCCGTGCGCTACAGGAATTTTTCTCGGATTTATCGTGAACAATTCTTGTACTCCACAGAAAATTTTCCAGCGCTTGCACGGTAATTTTTCTGAGTCCATCTAAACGAACTCATTTTGGCGTGCTGGCATAGTAATTTTTATGGAATTTTTTTCGGTGCAGATTTGCTAATCACCTCAAACCACAAATGACTTTGAATTTTTGTTTTTGCTTTCGAATGGAATATCAATTTTCTCGCAGTGGTCCGTTTTGCCCTTGGGGTCCGTTATGCTCACTTGGTCCGTTGGTCTCTACCCTCTCCTAATCTGGAGTAAAACGCCTCGATCGCATGCGCGTGTGGGGCTGAGACAAATAAGGTACATTTAACCGGGTTCTGTTTCACGCTGTTTCGGTCCGACTTTTATTGATGAAAGGATTACGGAATGAGTGTGAAAATGCTCAAGGAACCTTAAATTCTCATGGAATAGAGAATTAAGGGACAGACAGACATTTATTCACCGCGGTATAATGAGATGCAAAGAATACGGAGTCAAGAAGAATGATCAAATTCGATAAAAGAATGAAATGGAAATGTCACGAACAGGAAAAAAATTTTCTGTCATTCCGATCGCAAGGCAGCCGTCCACGGACGCTAGGCGATCGCACGAATAGTAAGATATCCTGCGCAAAAGGTGTTTTTTATTGAACTACAGGTTCGCTTCACGATTACCTTTCGTATAGTCAAATTTTCCAAGATTTTCTAGTACTTTTTGTTCAACTTTTCTCTCCGTGCATATTCGCCAAAAGAGTTTGGTTCGGGCTCATGATGATATGTACTATTTTTTGAGAATATGTCACTAATTTGGAAGAATCCGTCGTTAATAATTGGGGATTCGTGATTGCGAACGTCAATGAGCGCAAAAATTTGAAATTCAATGATTTTTTCACCAATTTTTAGCGAAATTGTCACTATTTTTCAGGGACATCGTTAATAATTTTCAGGGTAACTTGAATTTATCTCCAAATTTCATTGATAGGAATCACTGATAGTCAGAGTTAGTCTACACTGTTAAAAAATTTTCACTGGAATTTCCAGTAAGTCTTGTAAATTGCCAATAAGTGATATTTCCACTGACATTGCAAGGAATTGTGCCATTGGAAATTGATAATTTCATAGAAAAATCCGGGGGTTATTGTAAATTTCAGTTTAATTATTCCGAGAAAGATAATGAAACATCAGGAAAATTCAGAGAAATCTCTCCATGAATTTCAGATTCCTTCGAATTTCCATAGAAACTTGAAATTCTGTTGACTCTTCCCTCTTCAATCGAATTCAATGTCTTTTTCCGGGAAATTCATCAAAAATTTTTTCAGCAGTGTAGTCAGCGTCTAGTATCACCAATAATTAGTGATAGAATTTTACAAAGCAGTGACATGTCCCTGGAAATCAGAGACACATTCCTGAAAATAAAAAAAAAATCTCTGTGTCAGCATTTTACAGAAGGGACTTGCATCTTCTCGAAAGCTAAAAAATGCGGGATGGACGATGCACGCACTTTCTCCCCCCCTTCTCCGGCCTTTTCTTTTCCCTTTTTCCAGTGATTAATGCCGCAAGAAGATATAGATGACTCACGAGCGCAGAGGTGTCCCGTGCCAGAGAAAACCGACTGAGTTTAGATTGAGAGAGAGTGCACGATTGTCACGGGACCCTTCTAAGGTGTGTCCCTTTAGGTCTCATGTAAACTGAGGGTTTTTTTGTACAAGATCCCTGGAGGGTGTCCCGTGTATCGCTTCTGAGGGAGATGGATGCGCCTTGAGATAAAGAAAAAAATGACAGTTAGTTACCTGAAAATGTTGTCCAAATATTTTTGGAATTAAATGACGATCGTTTTCAGATGCCATTCCTTCACATTGTGGAAATTTTTTTCCGTGACCTGACTTTGATCGAAATAATTAGATTTTGATTTTTTTTTTGTAGGGAACGTTTAATTAAGATAGACTTTCAGAAATGTAGGGGAGGATGGGGCAAAACGGCCCCCCTTCAATCGTCAATATTTTCCGATTCAATAATCCGATTGGGATGAGTTAGAGCTCGTTTTGAAGAATGAAAAATTATCTTCAAAATGAAGTTGAAACTGGGAATTTTCACAATGTCATTCACAAGTTATTGACAATTGAAGGGGGGCCGTTTTGCCCCACCCTCCCCTACATAATTTGGAAAGTGGGGCCAGCGATCATGTCTAAGAGGATTAAATATTGTACTCTCGGTGACCCCTTGGTAACCTTTGATATTGCTCCATGTCAGCACGCTTCAAGCGTCGCATCCATACGATATAATACTTCATTCCCAATTTTTCGATCTGTTGGGGTAAAAGTGTTTGCATGATTTTTTACTCTTTTTTTTTATTTAAAGCATTTAAATCATGAGGTTTACTCTGCTAAATTTGATATAGGTACATATTATAGACATCTTAACTTATATGAGATAGACATATAACTTATATGGATATCTTAAATTATATGAGATGTTAACTTATATGTTAACTTTGATTCTCGTCAAAAATAAGTCTATCATTTTTATTACTCGAATATTCATTGTGTTGAGGAAGACCTTTACATCATACGATTTTTCACTCCTGAACTTCAATCTGGAGGTGTCGCGGTATGAGATATGATATTTTCAAATTTATCGTCTCGTGTAGAAATTGCACTTACAAATCATTGTCTCGTATTATCGGATTAATATTAATTGGAGGAGCTGGAGGGGTGTCTAAGTGGGGGAGGGAACTTCCGCCTAGCCTAAAATCCTATCAAGTTTCGAGTGTTTATCTCTATTATTTTTTAAGGTACCATGTGTACAATCAATTTCAGCGGAAAAATGAAGAAACGAGAATAAAACTGCATTACTCGGGATGGGATGGTCTCTTTTCGAGTTAATTGAGTAGGTTTCATCATGATGAGTATTTTTAAAAAATTGAATTGGTCAAATGGGTTCAGTTCAGGAGATACTGCGAAAAACGATTTTTGAGGAATCGCTATATCTCAGAAACCGCTCAACTAAAATTTAGCACAAATTTGAGTCTCACTAGTACCAATTAGCAACCAGAATTTCAGCGTCTTTGCGTTAATCATTCTCGAGTTATGAGGACAGTTCTGGACATACAAATACATGTGCACAGACATGCATGCAGACATTTTTTAAAAACATCATTTCTTCATGTTTCATGAGATTTTTAGGCATTTCCACCCAAAATTAGGAAATCGGAAACAATTACAATTACATGCGCATTTCATAGTTTCCATTCGGGAGAAAAAAATGAAGAAATTTCACTACACCCTTCTCTTATTTATCGATAACTAAGAACAGTCAGTCTACACTGATAGAACGGATTAGTTGTTGTTAACGAATGGATTTTGGTTGGAGGTTAGGGTCTATTCGGTCCCACCAAATGTTCATTCGTTAATAGTTAACGAATGTATATTTGAGGAGCCTTGTTTGCCGTGACTTTCGCCATTCAAGTGAACCATTCGTTAACTATTAACGATTATTCATTTGGTCATATTCAACTCTACCATTCGTTAATAGTTAACGAATCTCGTTTGGAATAAATGAATCATTCTATCAGTGTATGTCCCCGAGTCGAGGATTTGGTTCTGATTGGACGTACACAGGTCTTTCAAGATCTCTCCAGACCTAGATGGACCTGGTAAGTCCGAATCAGTTCTGCGACGTACTTTTCCAGAGACCATTCGAATCCTCAGTTCTTTTCGGTCCTGAGAAGCCCTCCTCGATGCTACCGAGAACGCGTGATTTTACGACCGGGTGAAGGGGAAGGCATGTATGCGGAGGGTTGAAATTTGTAGCCAACGAGGAGACAGGGTTGCAGAATATATTTTAGCCACCCTCATCTCCCCGTTTGCAGGCGGTGTTTAAATAAAAAATAGTGAACGTTGATTCTGTATTTATTGACCCCCTGATGCCAATGAAACCCTCGGAGGTGACAGAAATGGGGAAAAAAAA
>NW_021681005.1:388519-446844 GCF_001412515.2 Diachasma alloeum
AAAAAAAAAACAATAATTGCATTTTTTATTTCAATAACGCATGAGTAAATAGGGATATGAACGCAGATTTAATATAGGCCCATAGAATTACGGGGACCGGCAAGGATTTGGAAAGTCTGAATGCAAGTCCTGCTTACACCTAACAAGTGCTGAAGTGGGACATAACCAGAGGTAGAAAGGTCTCGGAAGCACTTGGGAAGAGGCTTCCCAAGACCTATCCAGTTCTGAACGGAGAGACCTAAGTAGAATTTGTCAGGTCCAATTATTCGACTCGGGTCAGTCCAATTTTCCCTAGATTTCATCACATGAGAAAACATTATTATGATTGAAATAATTGTTTGAAACGCGATGATTTAATTTTACTATAAATAAATAGAAATGAAACGCTTACAACGAAATCTCTTCTGTTTTTGTGTCTCTCAATCCGTGAAGCATTGTCTCACGAACGCTTCGCGAACTGAAATGAACTCAATTGACGGTGCTAGCATCAGAATTTTTCTGGTATTATTTCTCCATTTAAGTCAAGAATGAAATATAATGAGAGTTATGCCTTCGATTGTAAAGATTATGACTCTCAATAATTCTATTGGTCAGAGAATTAGCCCGCGGCAGTTTGTTGGATGGGAATTGATATTCCATCTGTGTGCCATCCAATATCATTCATCGAAAGAGGAGGACATTAATGATGAAAATTAACGGAATTGGCCTCCACTGCCATTGTTTTCGTATCTTCCTTCATATTTGGCACACAGAACTCGTGAGTGGTTTATCCCTAATGGTTTAGCGATTCTCATTCAATTGTTACGTGGGGGGAATCATTCATTCTGGAAATATTAATCCATTATAGTGCTAAGATCAGGAAACGTGTCGGGGTGAAGCGAATGAGAGGCTTTCCAGGGGTTAGCGTGCCATCAGGAACGTCTGGTGGCCCATTCACACCATTATAAAATGACAAGAAGTGCAATGGATTAAGGTATATCCCTAGACAACACGTTTTTCTTAAGAGTATCCCTGTTTTTTATAGACGAGATCTGTGCGCGCGCTTTCACGCGCGCTTATCTTTTTGTTGTGAAAATGAAGAAATCGAATTTATTAAACTTCATATACTCATAGATGTTTTATAAATATTGATAATGACTTAAAGAGAATTAAGAGAATGAAGAGAATGAAGAGTGAAGCATCAATGAATAATTTTTAATCTTCGATTAATTCTTTTTTTTTACTTTTTAAAATAGTCTGATTAAAATCTGTAATTGTTGAAAAATCAGGGGAGGGTTATGAATTGATTTCCTAGAAAACTGAAAAAATTTCTTGAATTCTTCGCAAAATTTCAGTTTTCTAGATAACCGTAGATCACAGATTTTTTTCGAATTATTTGGGAAACCGAAGAATTTTCGTGAATTTTGTAGAGTTTAGAATTTATGTATGAAAATCTGAGAAGCAAGAATTGATCATTTTGGCGTGTGATAAATATGAAAAAATTAACATTTGGGAAATGAAGAATAATTTGTGAGTTAAAAAAATTTAGAAATACTATTTTTTTTTCTCATGATCAACAATTAGGCAATTTAGATATGTTTTGATATAAAGATCAACTTCACACATGAAAAAATGAAAAATATAACGCAGAAAAATTTTTTGGCATTTGAAGAATTTCAAAATACCGGGGATTTTTTCAGCGACCAGTTCACGTGACTCATTGACCAATCAGAATTGAGGATTAGCGGTCAGGCAGTTTCGAGATATTTCGATATAAAACAACTTCACGTTTCTTTCATCTTTAGTAAATAGGATAATGTTTACAATAGTCCATCTATTGAAAACTATTAAAAAAAAATTGTAGCTAGCTGTACTGCACAGTTTAGAAGATAATAAATAATAAAATGCGGGCTTCTCACACGAAGGGCATAGGCCAAACGGGGGTTATGAGTTCCCTAGTAGAAATTTCATTACGCAGACACGTCGCGGCGTAAGTTGGCGCGGGACATTGCCTTCTGCGGCGAAGTACCTCACAAACCACCACAGTGAGGGGATAAAGCCATTTCGATTAGAACAAGAAGAACTCTAAAAAGTGGAAATTTCGTTGAAATCATTTCCTATTTGATTCAAACAGCTATTATTGCCTGCATCAATAATATATGAGGATTGAAAAACGCAATAACTCATGAGAATGCAATAAATTAAGTCATTTCGAATTTTTTCTGGAAATCCATAAGGACTTTTGGGTGCTGTTGTCTTGGAATATATGTACCTTAAGGATATCCAAATATTTTTGACAGTTTGGTACAGATCACACTATAGATTGAATTATTTTCAATCATCAAATTTGTCAATTAAATTGCGTGAGATAAATTTGAAAAAAAATCATGAATATTTAGAGTCATTCAAATTACGCTTTGCACAGAATTATTACTCTCTTCAACATTCGTTGTTTATAAATAAATAATTGCAGCTGTTTAAACTTTTGGAAACCTTATTTTTTAGGTATACAATCGATTTCTGGTAAAATTTTGGATATGAATACAGTGGTTACCCCCTAACATTTCGGTTCCCTAACATTTCATTCGGAGAAGTTGACTTCCCCCACCATCGACAACGTAAATGTGTTGGGAAATCTGTGTGTCCCTCTGCGTGACGGGACTGCGCAGTACAATTACTATCGGCGTGTGCGAGTGAAACAGGCAGATTCTTTCTCTCTGTTGATCTCTTTCCTAGCTCCGCCTCCAACAGAAGAGTAAGGGCTTCCCGAACATTTAATTCCTTGAATTCTGACCCCAGAGGCTGAAATGTAGGGGAGTAACCACTCGATTCAGAAGAAATGAATTTTATGGTGGAAAATTGATTGTTTCGTCAATCTTCTTCTAAAAGTACTTTCTAATTTTGTTTTCAGATTTTTAAAATGTTTTCTAACGGTGCAATATTGAGATTCAAATTTAGACCTGCAAAGTTTAAACAATAATTTCATTGTAAAATATTCGTAAACTTAGGGTCAAATAGGGTTCAAATGAAAGCTCTGACGCTTGACTACAAAAGTAGAAAAGCATTTCACTGAAGAAAAAATAGTCAAAGTACTTGGATATCCTTAAGACGATTTCTTAGAGATTTATTTCCCTACTACTCTCCATTCATATTATAATTTGAAACGAAGAGGAAATTGAAAAATTAGGAAAAAACAAAATGCCTATCAGGCAGTCCCATCGAAAATTGAGACGTATGAGACTTATTTCACGAGTAATATTTCCTGGTAATTGACGCCTCGAAGGAACACCAAATAGGCAAAAGTGTTGATATAAATTACCACGGATGGAGAAATAAATATGTCCAGGCACATAATTAAATCAATCACGCCAGGGAATTTTGAGAAAACCATTAGACGAGAGTGTCCAAACGTTTGGTCGGGTGTGATGGAAATTCTCGAGGAATTTTCGTGTGGGTTGAACCGAAAAGATTGATATAAACATGAATAGCGATAAAAATAAATTCAATCGTTTCCACGTGTTGAACAAAAGTTAACACAGGGGGAGAAATCAATTAATTGCCAACCGCTTTACACGTATAACCTTGAATGGCGTCGTGGGCTGTTGAAATCAGCTGGGTCGCCGCTGATTTCACACTCGATTAAGTGAGACATCCATTTGATTACATCTCCATTTCTTCCTTGTAAAATTTTTCAGTATAATACATCGAGTCTATAATATATCAGTCTCGTATGGTGAAACGAACCTTGAGATGTAGTTTTGCTACAAAATCTCATCCTGGAAAACATCGAGAGAATTTTTCCTAGCTTTCATAGCTAAAAGTTTCACAAAGTTTAGCTTTTTCACTTCCAGTTATTATCTGTTCTCACCATTTAAATTAAACAGTAATTGAATTATTAATTTACAGTGAATGAAATAACAATATATTTTCATTCAACATTCTTTAACGTATTGAGCGATCACTCTGATTTCCATTCACCATTGCACTGAATAATACAGCATTTCAAACTCGATTTCCAACTCTATTTGTATCGAAGTCACGCACTTCAATACCTGAGATGATCCATCAATTCAACATTTATTATGTACAGGATGCTTATTTTGGAGGGTATATATTTCTAGGTCTGCTTTCGAGGTTTATAAAGTCGAGAGCATACAGTGCAGAATCCACGCGCACATTTGATCAAAGGGGGAGATAAAATTTTTGCATTTTAATATAATTCTTCATTGGCAACCAAAACCAACACAAGCAGACCATTTTCTGGTTGTTATTTTGCATGATCATTCTCCAAGATGCACAACTTACTCTAAAATAATGATAATTTCAAAGTTGTGTAAAAAATATCGTGGAAATCACGTAGAAATCACGATGTTTGACGTAATTATGATGTATCGCTACAGATTCGCAGAAATCACTGTTCTTCGCGTGAATTTTTATGGAGTGTCACGTAAAAAATACGTTTTAATAAGTAAAAAATACTTTTCAATGAATAAAATTTCCAGAACTTGAGGATATCCAAGTATCTTTTACAATTTGATAGAGACCACACTATAGCTTCAACCATTTTTAATCATGAAATTTGTCAGTTAAATGGTAAATGAATAATTGCAATTGTTTAAACTTTCGAAAACCTTAATTTTTTAGGCATGAAATCCATTTATGGTAAAATTCTGAATATGAATAATAGAAAATTATTCATGGCAAATGCTCGTAATGTTCAAAAATTACAATTTTTTAATTATTTCATCAATCTTTCTCCAAGGGTAAACTTTCTAGTTTTTTTTGAGATTTTAAAAATGTTTTCTAACAGTTCAATATCGAGATTAAAATTCAAACCTACGAAGGTTAAGTAATAAAGTACTTGGATATCCATAAGAGGGAAAAATTATTTTTCGCTTCAGATTTTGACTGAGTTTTTACGTAAAAATGTTCAAAAGTGCATTTCCCATCACTTTTACATTTTGTCACGTAATTTTTTCTGAAGTTTTTCTCCATGCGATAAGTAGTTTGTTCGTACGCAGGCAAAAACTTATCTCGAAGAAATAGTATCGATAAAAATTCCTCAAATTCCCAAGATAAGTTATTCGCAAGATGAAGTATCTGAAGAAATAAGCTAAGAGTGCAATGAAAATAAATAACGATAGCGATGACGACTAAATTATCTCAATAATTTTCGATTTACGTTAATATCTGTTACATCAAGATTATAATCTCTGTATATAATGACTTTCTTTGATAATTCTTTGAAAAAGTACTTCGGGATATATCCTCGAAAGCGCTCGTGCATGAAGCCTTCATTCCTGTTTCAAGTGAGATCTTTAACTGCGATATATTATGCTCGATAGACTACCAGTCAATCAAGTTTTCTTTTCTGCATGATAAATTCAGAGTGGATAAGTATCGAAGGACACGACGAGCCGTTCAATTCACAAAACCTGAATCGTGGCCCATTTACCCCATAAAAACGTAAATAACACCGTAATAGTCCACCAAAAAAATTATAATTCTGAAAAAATTAGTTCTGCTGAAAAGTTACATATTCCCCGGAAAATATCTTTTGTCGTCTTGAATCAATTTCATTGTAGGCAAAAAAGAAAGTTTCCACTCAAACATGATAATTTTCGTTGTAATAATTGTGCTCGTGAGACATTCATATGGGTAAACACATTGGTCCTCCAGAGAATTAGATGAGAACAAATGATAATGTGATGACAATAACAATTTCCAGAGAAAACTTGATTTTTTTCTCGCTGAAAAACTGTGTTATTGTCAAAACTAAATAATTTCGAGGGGACAATTTTTTTTCTGGGAAAAAAATATTTTTCATCACACTATCCGTAAAACGTCATCTTACGGAGACTTTGTGTCCGTCAAACGTGGTTTACGGACATTGTGAAGAAAAATTATGTTCATCACTCGGCCGAAAACAACTTTTCTGACTCGTGTGATTGCATTCCTCGGTTTCGCCTTGGTCTGCAACCCTCACACTCGTCAGAAAAGTTTGTTTCGGCCATGTAACGAAAATAGCTATTCCTGCTAACAGTTCGAATTTTTCTCGGGATATTTGTAACGATCATGATAATAATTCCATTTTTGTAAAATCAGTAGCGAAGCGGTAAACCGGGTTAAGTCGATTTTGACTTTTCGTCAGTTTTTGACGGATATCTCGGAACCTAAGAGAGATAGCCAAATTTTGTTCATGACCTTTTTTATAACACTTAATTTCATCTACAACAAAGGTTATGACAACAATTTTTCTATCTCTTTTAGATTCCGAGATATTCTTCAAAAACTGGCCAATAGTCACAATCGACTTAACCCGGTTTACCGCTTCGCTACTGAAATATCTTAAATTGCCTTCTATCAATTTGGTGAATTGCCCTCAAGTAAATCTCTTTCATGCCATCAAATATTCTCAATATTCTCATTCACATATAATTTTTCAGCAAAACTAATATTTTCTCTCAGCGGACTTGACACCTTTTAGCGATATTCGATCCAAGTCCCTGAAATTCACTTGAAATGAGAAGATTCTCAACTTCATTCAGTCCCATATTATATAAAGTAGAGGCTCCGGATTGAATGAAGAATTTTTTTTTTATTTTCATTTTCATTAGCATTAGGATCGGCTTGGTGACTAATTACAAAACATCTCATTAATTACACGATTGAAAGGGACCCCGCAAGTGATTAGACACGTGTCAAGTGGACACTAATGGCCGGGGACGCAGGAGGGATGTGCCACAGTTAATTAAACGAACACACTCGATCCCACAAGGAGGCGATTTTAATTGGGAAATCAAACTGGGGGATGCTCTTCAGTCTTATCCGGTTCCAGGCATATTCAAAGGATTTTCAGAGACAGCTGGCTTAATTTATCTACTGGGCCGATCCAATTCAAATAATTCATTAATCATTGAAAATAAATGATTAATACGCTTAGTGAATTCACTTACTAATGAATTCTGCAATTGTTTAAACTTTCGGAAACCTTATTTTTTTAGGCATGAAATCGATTTCTTGACAAATTCTGAACACGAATAAATTTGTTAAGATTCCGAACAATGATTTTTATGATCTAAAATCGATTTTTTATAGAAATTTATTTACAGAAAATGCTCGCAATTTTCAAAAATTGTAATTTTTGATTATTTCTTCAATCTCCCTGCAAAAGTGGACTTTATCATTTTTTTCAGATGTTTAAAATGTTTTCTAACAGTTCAATATCGAGATTCAAATTGTGTATTCAAATGCGACGTTTAAATAATAAAATTATTGTAAAATGTTCCGAAACTTAGAATCAAATGGGGCTCAAATGAAAGCTCTGATGTTCGAATACAAAAGTAGAAAATCATTTTATTAGAAAAAAAAGGCCAAAATTCTTGGTACACATGCGAGGAAAAAATATTTTTCGCTTCAGATTTTTTCCGAGTTTTCAAGTAAAAATTTGGTCCCAATATGACCTTCATATGACCCCCATACGACCCTCATATGACCTCGAAATCACACCATATAACCCCATATAATCTTCATATAACCCCCACATGACCCCCATATGATCCTCGTGACCCTTATTTTGACCCTTGCCGCCCTTAGTTCCTGACCCTTAATAACGGAGTCTTAATTTCGAGGACCAAATTTTCATCACCAGAAGTCGATTTGAATTTTAATAATATAGAGAGATAAATTCAAAAATCGCAGAAATAAAAAATGAATTTCCATATATGTTCCATCACTTCGTTCAGGTGTTAACAAGTACCCCATTCTGAATGACCACGTGACAAGGCGTTTATCAGTGCGTTTGCCGTCAAACCGCCGTCAGTGTTGTTTTATATACTCGTTAAACGTCTGGCGCCGGAAGGTACGGTTCAAAAAGGGCTGTATATACCATACTCGTTGTTCATTGAAGAGTCTGTCGCATGTAAATTTATTCCAGCCGAGGTGTGGTGCCGGCTTGTACCCTGTAGATCGTACATCGAGAGCACACAGCACGTCTATAACACAGTCCGTAGTCGCGCGCGGTCCTCACCCCATTTTTCTCTCTCACTCTCTCCTCGTCTTCTCTCACTTCTCCGCCGCATAAGTTATGTGCCCGTGGCCCCAACTGCACATCGGATTCACAACGACGGCACAGAGGGAGAAGAAGAATCGTGCCCACTTTTGCTTTCGACGAGATCGGCAGCCGTGAACCGAAGAAAATAAAATTTGAAACAAAAAATAAATATAAACGGAAAAAGTAACATGGGGAACACATATTTCAGGAGGTCCCTTCTTGTGCCCTCGTTTCGGGCTCCTTTCATTTTTTCATTCTATGTTACTTCTCTTTTGTTTAGTTTATTTTCTTACGTCCTTTCACAGTGTTATTGATTCACGGATACCGAAAATCCTTGTTCAATTTGTTTCGGAGATCGCGAATTAGTAATATTTATTTCACTTTCCAAATTCATCTTTTGGTGATGCTTCAAATACTTTTCTTTCATTTTGGGGCTTTATCTACTGATGAAAAATTTCCAGGTAAAATCGGAGTCAACGTTTTTAGGATATTTAGCAGTAGTTGATAGATAGGAGAGAATGGGTAGAGTGAAAGACTAGGGTAAAACGGGTATAATGGATAATTAGTTGGGGGTTTTTAATCTGTGGGTGTCTCGCCAGCATCAAAGACTAGCTACAGTAATAACTCGCAGCGCGAAAGATAAGAGTAACAAACAATGCAAAAAATTTTCCCTATGGAATTTTGATGAATTTTGACAATGAAAAATCATTACAATTTGTTAATTATTACATTTTGTTGAAATGATGAAACTTCGAGAAATGTTGTTTTTCATTTATAATTCACTGAAAATTCTAATGCAATGCACCCGAGTGGAGAATTTTGTTCTGATTGGACGTCTGGAGAGGTCTTTCAAGATCTCTCCAGACCTAGATTGACCTGGTAAGTCCTAATCAGTTCTGCGACGTACTTTTCCGGAGACCTTTCGAATCCTCAGTTCTTTTCGGCCCTGAGAAGTCCTCCTCTATGCTACCGAGATCTCGTGATTTCACGAGGGGGTTGAGGGGAAGGCATGTATGCGGAGGGTTGAAATTTGTAGCCAACGAGGAGAGAGGGTTGCAGCATCTATTCTAGCCACTCTTATCCCTCCGCTTGCATGCATTGTCCAAATAAAAAATGAAAGTGTTGACAAATCTGACCCTTGTTCCAAGTAAAAACGGAAAATCTGACCCTTTGAAAATTTGAAAAAAAAAACTTTTACAGTTTTCACTTTTTCCACATACTTTTGAGAGTTCTGAATAGCCCGTCGCTTAAATAGTTGTAATCAACGTTCACCCGGCAAAAAATTCGGTTTTGGCGAAAGTCGACTTTCCCCCTAGAAAACTCGAAAATCTGACCCTTTGGCTCCGGGTGAAAAAAAAAATTTATTTTGACATTTTTCGCGCCTCCGGGGGTTTCATTGGCATCAGGGGGTCAATAAATACAGAATCAACATTCACTGTTTTTTATTTAAACACCGCCTGCAAACGGGGAGATGAGGGTGGCTAAAATATATTCTGCAACCCTGTCTCCTCGTTGGCTACAAATTTCAATCCTCCGCATACATGCCTTCCCCTTCATCCGCTCGTAAAATCCCGCGGTTTCGGTAGCGTAGAGGACTTCTCAGGACCGAAAAGAACTGAGGATTCGAAAGGTCTCCGGAAAAGTAAGTCGCAGAACTGATTAGGACTTACCAGGTCCATCTAGGTCTGGAGAGATCTTGAAAGACCTGTGTACGTCCAATCACAACCAAATCCTCGACTCGGGGCCAATCTTAGCCCATTCCTTATCTCCTACCAGAGAATTAAGAATTGTTTGATGTTCAGTTCTAACCGAAGCGTGCGAATAATGGTAAGATTCTGAAATTCATATAGCCTCAGCAAAGAATATGTTGGCGAGGAGAAAATGAAACTGAGGAGAATCAGCTGTGCGATCTCACTCGTTTCTTTCTACAATTTTGCACGATTTATTATGCCGCGAGAGAACCGACAAACTCAAATTGAAATCCGAAACGTCGAGGGGAGATCAATGACATACGATTGATTTGCGAGTGAGTTGACAACGAGAGACGGGGTGAGGTCTCCGTTTAGCAGTAAGAAACACAGGCGCAAGACAAATCAAAGGAGATACGGAGGCCAGCAAGACAGTTTCTCCGGAAGGTCCAATTGAATTTCTTTTTTAACCATATTTAGCCTTTATATCCAATGAAATATTGTTGATCAACCGTCTCTGTGCGCAGTGAAAGGAATAACCTGAGTAATGGGCACCAAAAAAAATATAACTTTACTCAGTAGTAATACCCTAAATGCAAACGAGTACTCTACAGGCAGGCAACCCTACACTGTTGAAAATTTTTTGAAATGAAATAGCAGCTGCATTTGAATTTTTGATGTTGTTCAAAATCTAACTCATGTCTGAAAATTTCAAACACCGTTTTTTTCTGAAACTGATGTCTGTATCTTAATTTCAGACATCTTGGTGTCTGAAATTGAAATACGTCCATTCATTCAGACACATTTTAATGTCTTAAAAGTGTCTACAAAATCGTCCTCAAAGTGTTTGAAAAGTGTCTACAAGTGTCTGAAATTCAGACATTAATTTTCGCAGTGCTTCCCATTACGCGTCTGGTGATCTTTCCGACTGAGCGTAGCATGCCTACATCACGCACCTTCTGAGATTGTAGCACCCATAAACATCCTCTTGATCCAACCTCCATAGTCCAACCATCAAACACTCTCTACTTACGGCTGGATATTTTACCAAAAGGGAATACATCTATCATTCAAGTCTCATTACCTACTATACACTACTCTTATTAGTAGATACAAACTGGCAACAGATCCTACATCCCTTCCATGCGACCAGTTCACTCATTCGACATTACTCTCATTCATTCAAAAAACAGTGGATATAATTCACTAATATTGCATCAATAACATAAACCAATGACTTTGAATTTGACGTAACAAACCATGAATACTGATCAAGAACGGGTATTGGTACGATGGTACATTGGATCGCTGCATCGAGATTCCTGAGCGCATGATCTCGTGAGGCTTGAGTACAGGGGAACCGGTAATACCGTGCATTCCATCGGCCAGAAGGAAGATCGTATGAGTACAGTAGACTGCCAAGAGGCTAGGGGGAAACAAATGTACGAGAGCCTGGAAAGAGAGCTAAAACCGAAGGAAAACGGAGCCTCCCCAACGACTAATAACAAGTAAAGCACGAATATATTGCCCGTTTTTTGCTTCCTGATGGAAGCCTTGCGTTTGACCGATTTTTTGTCTTATTTATATTCTAAGGCGTCGAAATACCCTCAACCGGGCGGAAAAAAATGGACGAAAAACGCCCAAAGGAATTGAGTTCTAGGTTTTTCGAGTGTATATCGAGCAGAAGAATGAGAAACCATTGGTGAATTTTTCCAAGGGGCTACACTGTTGGAAAATTACTCCTGAAATATCAAGTAAAAAATCTTGAAATTTTTAACAATCACATTTTTAACATCTGAAAAATCAGATGAATGCTGCAGTATTCAATGGAAATGCAATTTTCAGGTCTAAATGGTAATGAAAATTATTATATAATTTGAAAATACAAGCAATAATTTCCCTAAATTTTCAATCCACTAAAAATTCAGTTGGGTGTGATGTTCAATTTCCGCAATGAATTTGAAAATTCTAGATGTCATTGAAATATAGCTGATAATCTACACTTAAAAAAATGAAATTTCATGGACAGTTGACTACTAATTTTCAGGACAGTGACTCTGAGCGCGATTTAGGGGGAAAAAATAATGAAATTTCAGGTTTCACTGAAAATTGAGTAAAATTCCAGAATTTTAAACACACGGAAAGAAATATTCAATAAAAATTATGTATATTTTCCATAATTCCGTAGCGAAATGTGGTTGTAAGCAATTTTACGGAACTGTCACGGAATTTTTCCAGAGCGATCCGTAATTTTTATCTGAATCTCCTGTGAAAAATTACGATACCGTCACTTAAATTTTCTGAGTCGATTTCGTAATCGGTGAGCGAATTATGAGTTCCGTAATTTTTATTGAACATTTCTCTCCGTGCAGCATAAAGACGAGAATCGCTTAATTTATATGAATTCCCAACCTAATATGAATATTCAGTGCCAAATTACATAGGATATTCAGTGAAATCTGAGATTTCATGATTTTCCCCCCTAAATCGCATTCAGTGTCACTGTCCTGAAAATTCCAGAATATATTTACCGAAATTTTTCTGGTTTTCAATTTATTTTCAGAAAAAAATGGAATTGAAATTTACAGTTCTCTTAGATTTTTCCACAAAATTCTGAATTTTCAAGAACAAAATTCCTTGCAATGTCAGTGGTAATTAAATTCGATAAAATCTCCAAAAAGTGTACCGGAATTTCAGAGAAAAAATTTCAACAGTGTAACATAGAAAACCCAATTATCCTGAATTTCCAAGCTGAATGAGAGATTCCATGAACGCTTTGATCACAAATTGAATTCAAATTTACAACATTGAGAATTCAAGTGCAACTACTGTTCATCTTCAAAAAATTTCTAACAGTGTATTCACAGACGTAATCATTGTGTCACTCGCTGGTGTAACACTTGGAATCCCAGTGAAATCAATGCAATCAGTTTAATCACATGTTTACCGTACTTGTAATCAAGTTTCGGTAATCAAGTGGTTATCATTTGTCATCAGTGGAATCTTTTGTAGTCGCTCCTAGCGAGACTGAATTTTTATTCAATTTCCCAGGGCGTTATTCCGACGAACGGTAAATGAGAATAGATATTATGATTAGGTCCACAAAGTATTTTCCGACGAATGTGGGTTCATAATCCGAGCCGGAGGCGAGGATTATAATCACATTCATCAGGGGATACATTGTGAACCGTGTGATGTATACTATTTTATGTTGCGGGCCCGAAAACCACGATCTAGCCGAGCGAAGCGAGGTTAGAATTAGTGATGCCGCGAGAGACGTCACGAGACAATACATTAGAGGGATTGTCTCGGTCTCCGTAATCGCGGAAATTTTTGGTCTCGTCTCAGTCTCCAAATACGCAGCATCGACTCCTCTCGTAATGACTCCGGGTCAATTTATCTCGGAGTTTATCTCAGTTTTCAGTTTTTCGCGTTTGTTATACACCGTCAGAAAATTACTCCTGAAATTTCAAGTAAAAAATCTTGAAATTTTTAACAATCACTCATTCACACGAAATTTTCAAGTATTTTGTTATTGAAACATCAGTTGAATTCTGCAGTATTCAATGGAAGTGCAATTTTCAGGTTCACGTGATAATGAAAATTGTCAACTAATTTGAAAATTCAAGCAACAATTTCCCCTGAATTTTCAATCCACTGAAAATTCAGTTGGATGTGATGTTCAATTTCCGCAATGAGATTGGAAATTCAAGCTTTCATTGGAAAATCAATGATTGTTTAATATGAAAAACCCAATCTTCTTGAATTTTCAAGGTGAATGAGAAATTTTATGAGTGCTTTCATTTGAAATTGAATTCACAATCACAACATAGAAAATTCAGATGCGTTGTAAGAAATTTTTTAAAATTTCGCGGAAAATATGGTAGTAATTCTCATGAGGGTGCCATTGAATCCGATTTAAGGGAAAAATGGTTATGAAATTTCAAGTTTTAGGTAAAATTCGAGAAAATTCATGAGTTTTTAGTGGGAGTGACACGAAAATTTCACAACTTGATTGAATTTTCAATGGAGCATGAGTATTCAGAAATAAAATGACATGAATTTCCAATTTTTCCCTGAATTTTCCCTGAAAAATCAAGTATTCTATCAATTTTCAGATCATTCGAACAAAAAATCAATGGAATATTTGATTTTTCAACGACAAGGTTTCCTAAACTTTCAGTGGACATTAAACACGATATAAATTTCCGGGATTTTACACAGAAAATTCAGATAAAATTTTTTAACAGGGTGACGCTGTGATTGAAATTTCAAGAAATTTCTAACAGCGTAGACCGGAAAAAAAAAATTTTTGGCGATATAAGTTTGCAGCCCGAGCCGAAGGCGAGGGATTCAATCATATGAGCTAGAAAAGTTTTTTGGGCCGTGTGGAGAACAATATTTGTTGTTATAACGGCTGTGGGCAGCGATTCACTGACGCATAGCGACCGTGAAGCGCTGCCTTACGGTCGGAAAGAGAAAAATGATTTATTTAATTCAAATCAAATTTATTTAATTCAAATAAACCATTTTTTTATGCACCTTTCGTTCAGTAAAATTTCTCGAGATTTTCTAGACACTTTTCTCTCCGGCTGATTGATATTGAGCCCTAAAATCAAGACATGCTCATGCGGCTACGGTACTTCGCAGGTAGCTTGCTAATGTATCCTCTAGTTTTTTGCCATCATTCTATCATCACAGTAAATATGCAACTTGCGTATTCCGTATGCCGTGCGAGGAACAACCGTGAAAGGCAAACCGGTTCGATAACGACACATATCACTGGAGATGTCGATGAATCTCTCTCCGGTCAAAAGCTCATTTTTATTATTTATTCTCAGATTTCTTCGTGGTTTTCACTATTATTCAACATCTTTCTATTTGAGATTAATAAATCCTTCGATTTTTTAACATTCTGCGTCACATTTTGTAACGGAAAAAACTAGCTCCATTGAAGAAAAAATATTAATCTTAATTTATATCATCTCTGTCAATTGATACTTAAATACCTTGATTTATAGGTTGGAATTATTTACGGTAAAATGTGCATAATTGGTGATAAATAACTAGATTGTTTATCTCGGGGAAAAATCATGTAGTTAGATATACCAAATGTTTCTTCAGTTTTATTGAACAGTGTCTGAGGTGTTCTTTATCGCGTGCAATCGAACCGTGCTCGCGTTCGATCGAGCAAAATCTTCAATATTCGTCATGTGGACGATGTACTGGGTTTTACCCATTGTCGATAACATTTCTCGATAATCTCCAACATGCATGAAACACTCACCGAATATGTACACCCACTCGCGGTGTTCACGAAACACAAAAAGGCAAGCACCACCAGTAAACGAAGAACAAGCATCACAAATTCAAGCACTTGTAGTTGCTGTTCAAATTACAGGTTTTTTCCAAATTGCCTGGAGCCTTTTCAGGTTACATGTCTATCCAATACACACGGTCATTTCAACACAGAGAACATTTTGTTGCATCAGTTGGGTAAAGAATACAGGTTTGACATGTTGCCCCTGCTTTTGTCACAAAAAATGTTGAAAAATTTATTTTTTTGTATTGAAAAAAAAATGTTTTCACAGCAGATCTTCGCACGGCTGCAGGGGGTGAACCGTTAGGAATAGAAATGGGGTAAAATGCTCTGGAAATGTTTTGTAGGGGGTTTTACACTCTAAAATTTAGTGTTTCACATTGTTGAACGTATCTATCATTATTCACGAATTATTTCAAGAAAACGCGATTTAGGGGCAGTTTTCAATTTTTTTTTCAACCCTTTAGCAAGGGTTAGAACTTGCACACTTCTCCCAGGATTTTAAACGATCAAAATACAATTTTTTGTAATAAAAGCACGATCAACATGTCAAAACTGTATTCGTTACTCAATTTATGGGACTGATTTTCTACGATAATGGGCCTTGTTGGTGTTCGGCAACCTAAGTGCTGTTACATGGTTCTGATGACATTGTTGTGATACACACTAACAATGGGTGTTTCTTTTTAAGGAGAGACTCCGGTGAGTTTTGAACATTACGGGTTGTTGAAATGAGGATCTCCATATGTTATCCCTGCACTGTTAAATAATTTTGGCGGAAATTTCCGGTACATTTTTCGGACATTTTTATCACATTTTAGCGCCACTGAAATTTCAAGGAATTTCGTCATTGAACAGTCAGAATAGAATAGAATTCTTTGTTTCCTTGATGCTACTATCACAGTTTCACAGCTACACAAGCCATAGAACAATATCTCCAATAATTTATGTTTTCATATTAATAATGCATAAGGAATAATGATAATATTACAATATCACAGTTTAAGCGGTTGTTCAATTCGCAGTCACTTCAAGCCTCTTTTCACCGCTAGCCTATTGAACATTCAGAATTTCATGGAAAAATCAATTAAAACCGTAAATTTTGGTTCAATCATCCACTGAAAATAAGCGGAAATCAGGAAAATTCCGATAAATATATTCTTGCATTATTAATTAATTGAAAATTCATCGTACTTCGGCATTCAACATTCATGATTTCATTGAAAATTCAAATAGGTTGCAGAATTCTCATCTCAATGCTGTCGAAAAATTTGGAATTTCATTGAGTTTTCAGTGAAATCTGAAATTTCATCATTTTTCTCCCTTAAATCGCAGTCAATGGCACTCTCCATGAAATTTCAATTTTTTTCCAACAGTCAAGATTCCGTACATACATAAAACTATTATTGGTGTAAAAAAAAGAATTATTTATTGCCCGTTAGCCGTGTAGAATCCGAATATGATATAATCGGAAAAACCACCCAGTGTATTCATTTTTTGAGACAAACCACTTTTTTCCGTCAAAATATTTAAAACATGTGTGGGAATACAATAACGGTTCATTTATCCTAATAAAACACAAATTACGCTGTTTAGGAGTCAAATATTAAAAAAGTGATTCAAAATTATTCTTCAGCACATTTTCGCAAAAACTTGGTTATTTCAAAAATTGAATACACTGGGCAGTTTTTTCGATTATATAATAAATAATGAGTTTTTTCACACCGATGATGATTTGTGGATATATGGAATACAGGGAAAATTAACAGATGCAGATCCTCACTTCAAAAACCCGTGACATTCAAAACTGGCCGGAGGCAAAAACAAATTAATAAATATTATTAAGTACGGAAAATTTCAGAAAATTATTTCTTTTTTTTTCTAATTTCCATACTTTTTCATCGAAGAAGCATTATATAATCTACAGCGGCAGACATTTAGTGTCCATCAGCATTCAAATTCGACAACTAGTTGGTGAATTTCAGCAAATAATTTTCTCCGTGTAGTTAACGAATCCCATTTGAAATAAATGAATCACTCTATCAGTGTATGTGATGCAAAAACTAATATTTCTTATTCTTGTGTTGACTTATCATATGTTACCTAGACTTGTAACCGCTTCTTATGGTCCAGCATAATAAATGAAAACGAATAAAAAACCCACGTACTTTTTTCCTCTCCAAGAATCATCAGCGACACTGCACCCCCCACTGTCATACCTGTAAAAGGATCGAATCCAAAACAAATCGTAAAGAAAACAAGTCAGACAGCATGATCGTAATCGTACTCAACTTAAGTCTCAATTACCACAAAATCAAAATAAATTACGAGCTGTGAACCCTGAATTATTTATCCACGAAGGTGATAAAATCTGGATGAAAACGGAGAGTGAGAAATTAATCTCAGGAAAATATTTCACAGTGCAAGGAGATTCGTTGTACGAAGGTGAAAATTCCAGTCGGCAGGAGAGTGCCGGCCCCTTTACACAAACATACAGATCTGTGAGCGGATTTCGGAATGCATCTTGTTATCGTAAACTGCCTTTATAGCTCATTTAAAACTTTTCTCACTGGCATAATCGATTTAGCCTTTCGCCGACAGGTTTATCTATCCTCAGCAAAAGGAAAATCAGTTGCACATGGTGTTTCTGGCATACAAGTTTTCGTACCAAAGGAAACTGTATATAACGCGAATGATTCCACCAGTCATTGAAGACAGGATTAAGTATAGTAGGATGGGATAGGCTCAGTGGCTTGGATCGTATAATCTAGGTAACCTATGATTATTTGCCCTGTTGCTTTTATTCGCCAGATTGTATTGTGATCATAGAGTTATCGGAGCTTATCTATTGCCGATCGTATTCGTAGGCGCTTCCGTTAGAACAGATAAACCCTTATTATAATTTTTTTATTATAATTGTTTCGCTGTTTCGTTCAGCATGGGCAAGGTTAAAACGTGTTGGAGGCCGAGATTGAAGGAGCGCAGACGTACGAGACGCCGCGAACGAAGTCCGCAACAGCACTCAGCACTGCTTGAGCTTTGGAGCTGAGGAACGATTTGACTCAACTCCTGACCAACTCCCCCCCACTCTGGCCTTATTTTTCGCGTGTGGAGACAGGCCAAGTCGCGAAACGGCTCGTGTCACTCCCGCCATCGCAACCCGTTGAGATGTCACGTAGGCGCGTTATGATACTCGGATGACACGTGCTCATTTCGCTGAATTTGGTACGTCACGGGGAAGCTCGTCATCGCTACGCGCTTTACGTCATCGCAGAGAGTATTGGATAGATAAGTAATTTTATTTATTGACGAGAGTGGATTTCTCCTTTTCTCCAAATTTTTTTTTCGCTTCGGTACAATGTTGTATCTCATTGGAAAATAACCCTCAACACCCAACGGGTGACGCTGCCGTACCTTTAATCAATTATCGCCTATTAAAATTTCTAAAAAAACAGCATTTGAATTCTTTGGTGGATTCTTATCTTATCATTTTCAGTGGATATAGTGAATGTTGATTTTTTCCGTTTCCAAGGCAACGAAATGATCTTAGGTAACTGATGATCGAGGGGGCCCGTAGGATATGCATACACACTTACTTTAAGTCGATTTTATGTACAGGTAGAGGATGGAAAAAAATTTTCTACAATTATACATATCACTGAAATGATTATAGCTATCTTTCTGATAACTTGACAACCATTATTAATCGCTGAAACTCTCGGTAAACCGCTTTAACGAGGACTCGTGGAAAAATGTTATTGAGGACCCGAGTCGGGTATTTTTTATTCCAAAATCAGGAATAGCTTATTTCAATAAAATATACGGAATTCAGTAGATTTTATTGGCGAATGGAGAATGATATTCTTGATTTGAATAATCCTGCAGTAAAAATATTAATATTTTATCTTCATTTATTTTTATTTCACCGAAGGGTGAAACGGATAGAAGGGTCAGACGTGGAGATGAGTCGGGTGATCAGATGGGTCAAACGCTGTCGAGGGTTAACGGGTTAAAGTTAGTAAAACTGAAGATGAGTTCACCCTTTGCTCGCGATTTCTCCCGATATTGAGCCTCAGGAATCTTCGACCCCTGGCGGGAATTGCGAAAGATGCGACATTGGGGGTCCCGGCGTCGTCGTAAAACGGAGTTCGCTGCCATGTGACGCGGCCACGTCGCAGCTGCATGCTCACGCGACGTTACTGCGCTCTGCTTCTATTTTCTCTTTATCGTGAATAACATGAATAATTATCAATAGGACCGGAGTGTTCCCATTCTACCTGGGCTGTTAGTCGCTAAACAACAAGAATTGAAAAAATTGAAGAAAAAGAAGATATCGATCGATGGTAATGGAAATAACATTTGAAAATTCGTTTTCCCGGAAAGATATGATGAATGAAGACAAATGCGAAATGTGCAGGAGGTTTCGGGATAACATTTAACGCTTAATCGTGAATATCCTAGAAAAAATTCTGCTGGACGTCCTGGAAAAGTTTCTGCGGACAATTTTGTTGGGGTCTTTTACGAAAAATGTCTGAAGATCTTTTTTTTATTTAGTTCATGTAATTTTCCGTAAAAATGTTTTTTTTTCATTGAAAAATTTTGCTAAACTTCTTCTTTTGAGGAATAATGATCGCATAATCTGCAAATTTATTCTCCAATTCCTCGAAATGGCATTCCACCTTTGGATGTGATTATTAAATTCAGATTATACGATGAATACCTCGCGAAGCAAAGAGGTTTAGGCGAATTTATCAGAAAACCTGTTTTATAGAGAATTTCATCAGCTGAAAAAAAGATTTGTTGACAATTTTTCGTAGAACAATGCATTCATGAGATAAAAATGAAGATTTGACAGAATATTTGTAATTACGTCCACAAGATCGAACAGAATTTCATTCTAGGACATTTTTTTGTCCGAGATATTTTGAATCATCCCTTCAAGAAGCCCTACCAGGACCCTTGACCCTTTCCCAGGATACTCAAAATTATTCCCTCCAGAAGCCCATCTATCCCTAAAAAGCATAAAAAGTTGTTCTGAAGCATCCTTCATATTCACGGAAAAAATAAACCTGCACGGACAGAAATGTTCAGTAGTAATACCACTAGTGTTTCAAAATTATCGGATAGTTTCCTCAAGCTTCCCTGCCTAAGAACGATTGTGTCAAATTTTGCAGGTTTAAAATCCCGAGTGCGAAGCACGAGGAAAATATCCGATTAATTTTGAAGCACGAGTAATATTTGATGGATTATTTTTCTACTCACATTGCGGCCAAGCAGAGTGCAGTGAACAGCATCCGGATACATTTACACAGTCATACATTTACAACCCACTTTTTTGTTTATCTGTCACACAGAATATTAAACGTGAAATGTGTTGAAAGATCAGAAATATTTGAAAAGCTACTAGTGAATTTCCGTCGGAAATTTTTTAGAAATTTCCGAAATAAAACTGCCTGACAGTCTCAAATACTGCGCACTGATTGGCTGAAATCCGAGTGAGAAAAATAATCAATAAAAATTACCTATTTTTTCCGTAATTCCGGAGCGAAATGTGGTTGTAGGAAATTTTACGGAACTCGCACGGAATTTTTCCAGAGCGTTCCGTAATTTTTATCGAAATCTCCTGTGAAAAATTACGATACCGTCACACGAAGAGAAATATTCCATAAAAATTACGTATCTTTTCCGTAATTCCGGAGCGAAATGTGGTTGTAGGAAATTTTATGGAACTGTCCCGGAATTTTTCCAGAGCGTTCATTAATTTTTATCTGAATCTCCTGTGAAAAATTACGGTACCGTCACTAAAATTTTCTGAGTCGATTCCGTAATCGGTGAGTGAATTGTGAGTTCCATAATTTTTACTGAACATTTCTCTCTGTGCACTTAAATTTTCTGAGTCGATTCCGTAATCGGTGAGCGAATTGTGGGTTCCGTAATTTTTACTGACCATTTCTCTCCGTGTGAATTGAGTATGAAATATACTTGCATCAAGTATATTTGATACGCAATTAGGGGATGGGTATTTCAATTCGAAGATGATTCATTTGTGTCAGACCGGGTTATAGTAAACCCTTTTAACCCTCCACAGTGAAAAGCGTAGTAGAGCGTAGTAGGGCGTTCAAGTGGGGACGCTGGCATTCCGCTTTGACGGCCGTAGAGTGGGGATATTGAAATTCACCTTAGGCGGTTAAGTGTAAAATATTAGGGTCAGAATATAAAAGTGAAAAAACGGGTGTCAGGCAATGAGGGTCTCAATATAAGTCACATATTATGCTTGACCACCGTTTTCAGCCCTTATATGACCCTCACTGTCTAAGACCCACTTTTTGTACTTTTATATTCTAACCCTTTTTTTAACCCTAATATTCTGATACCCATTCCTTCACCTTTACATTCAGGCCCTCAGTTTTTGACTCTAATATCCGCCCGCAGTTTTTAACCTTCACTTTTTAACCCTCCCTAGTGGAAAAACATAAGGCAGAGGCGTAACATGCCTGATCAGAATTTCGGATTGGACTTGATCAGTTTCTGATCGAGACCTGAACAGAATTTCCACTCGGGCTTATATTACACTTGAGAGCGCTTGGTACAACCCGGGCTGATACGAAACAATCATCCTCGAATTGAAACCCCCATCTCCCATTCGAACATAAAATATTTGAGTCAAGTATATTTTATTCTTGAACCAGGTTTATGCCTATACTTGATTCTGGTATAAAATATACTCAATTCAACTATATTTTTTTCCGTGTTTCTCATTTTCCATCATTCATATTTTCCCGAGAGAACGAATTATTGATGATTGATGAAGTAATGAATTCGTACGATCATTTGGTCATTACACAGTTCTCAATCGTGACAATAGATTAATGAAGTGATAAGTAGAAAAATGATCAAGTATCATTAACAAATCGACGATTAAATTACAGTCACAGCAGAAAATATCACTAAAGTAACCATTATTGCCGATCCCTGGCGGTAGAGGTCTCTTTTCCGAGCATTACGCCTTAACCGATATTCACCTACGTCTTCCATCGTCTTTCTCTCTTTGAGAAAGATTGAATTATATGCACATTCCGATTAGTCTGGAAAGTTTCACATTCTAGACACGGTTAACGTGGGTTGAGAGATAAAAGAAATCCAGATACTTGCAGTGGGCCATCGAGACAACGATAAGTGCCATCGATATCAGAGCGATTATACAGCGGAGATGAAACTCCAGGAAATGTGAGTAGCCCTGCTTGTCCGCGCAGACACTTTCAATCGATGGTTCTTCCAAGATCTACTCCTAATCTGCTGGAGGGAGTGAGATTCATCTCGATAGTTCAGTTAAATTTTTAGGTCAATTGCAACGAGAATCAATGATTATAGCTTTACAGCTTTACGAGGAAAATTAATAAACAGCTGGCGCCAGCTACTTCTCGGAAATAATTGGAACAGCGACAGTAACGTCTCGATATTTGCCTGTCCTTTAATTCCAAATTGCGATTTCCAGAAAGTTGATCGCCCGTTCAAATAACTGTAACGCTCAATTATTTCATCAATTTTTCTTTTTCTTTATCTTAATCAGCGCTTGAATAATGTCGCTATCATAAATAGTCATCGGAGAAGAAATCGGAACTTTTCGCTTTCATGTTGGACACTCCATAAATCACATTAATGTCAGGGAACATGTTGCTAAAGACCGACATTCCTGAAAAAAATAGGCGAAACAAATTCCTAGTTTTTGCAATTACATATACCTGGTGAACACTTTTATGGCCTCACCAGCCAACAGGAAAAATTCATCCTTCTTAGCCTAAGATAAACAGCAAAGATGAATACCTCATTATCATAATTTTTTATTTTAAATTCTAAAGATGAATTTTCAACATTTTTGAGATTCATTTGCATGTAGTAAGGGTACAAGGAGGAGCCTCGTAATGAAGTTGACGCTGAATTTAACCAGAACATCAAAGTTTTGAATCCAAACTTAGTATCCTATCCCTTCCCCCCCCCCTCCCTTTCTCTCGTTCTCCAATACTTCGGAACGACTTAATCCAAGAGTTTGGGTAAAGACCCAACGGATCCCGAGGAGACAACGATTAACCGCTGGTTATAGTGGGCGGACGGAAGGTCGTTGGTAGCAGTCGCTTAACCAGGTCGATTAGCCACAGATCGTTTTTTTCTTCAACGCCAAGAAATCCACTTCAGTATGATACTATTCCTCCTCTTCCCGTCCTTCCCTCATTTCAAAACGCCCGCCAGGGACAGGCGTTCGTGCATCTGTCCGTATACTCTCCTGGGTGTTCGCCGTTTGCGCCTCTCTGATTTGAGGTGTCAGAGCAATCTTTCCCACTCTCACGTGAGCTCTCGTGTGTCTAAAATCGTTATTCAGGAGGAGGATTGCTAATTGAAGTGAGAATAGATTTCGGAAGATGCAAAAAAAATATTCACTTTCGTGTTCATCTTGAAAAAACAATTATTTCATTTCTTTCTTGAGGGGGAACAGGCCAGCCCATTTCTGAAATAAAAAAAAAACTTCCGATGAAATATTATCAACATTTTTTCGAATAAAAGCACACTGATATTTATCGTCATCCCTTGAAGGTCAATGGGTTTTGAAAAATGTTAATAACTTTTAGGAGGAAATTCGTTCAATTATTTTTTACACTCGGGTCCTAGGCAATTGGAGTGGAGTATTCCAGTGTATGGATTGCACCCAGATTCCGTATCAATTTGATAATTTTTTTCCATTTAGATCCTCGCAAATTAGAGTGCAGTACTCAATTACATGAACTACCTGTAGTTGCAGTCTTAAATGCATAATTTTAGCCTAGTTTTTGATAATTTCTCTTTAGTTTCTTATTTCTCTTCAATTTCTCTTTCTCATTGCCTTTTTTTCTGGGTGGACACTCAATTCTGGAGCATGGAGCAGCGTTCAGATGTCTGTATATTCCTGGTATCACTCTATTACCCGATATCAGTGAAGAAAATTTTTTGGCTGTCTACTCCCCGGAACAGGTAGCTTTTTCAGCGTGAAGCAATCCGTTGAGTCAACTTGAATGAAGTAGATAATGTCTTGAGTGATTTCTTCTTCGAATAATCTACCTTTCTTCTCACAGAAAGCCCGAAATCCGGATTGGTAGAGTCACAGTCACAATATGACATGTAATAGGTTGAAAGTAGATGGAAACTAAAATCAAGTTGAGAACTACTTGAATCATCACCTTTTTTCTGGGTGGAGTCTCAATTCTGGCTCGTGCAGCAGCATTCTGATGCCCTTATATTCCTGGCTTCACTCTATAACCCGATATCCATGAAATCTTGGTGGAGACAACGCTCCAAAGTATATGAATTCGATTTGGATCAGGTTGCTGTCTACTACCCGGAACAGGTAGCTTTTTCAGCGTGAAGCAATCCGTTAAGTCAACTTGAATTAAGTAGATAACGTCTTGAGTGATTTCTTCATCAAATAATCTACCATTCTTCTCACAGAAACCCCGAAATCCGAATTGGTAGAGTCACAGTCACCATATGACATGTAATAAGTAGAAAGTAGATGGAAACTAAAATCAAGTTGAGAATTATTTGAATCATCACCTTTTCCTGGGTGGAGTCTCAATTCTGGCTCGTGCAACAGCATTCAGATGCCCTTGTATTCCGGGCTTTACTCTATAACCCGATATCCATGAAATCTTGGTGGAGACACCGGCCCAAAGTGGGGATGTTCATCACGTAAGTAAAGAATCGCTGACATTAGTGATGCTTTTCATTTGATTATTCAGTTCTGTCGAGGAAGTGAATAATGTATTATTAAAGGAGATTAAAATCAGGGAACCAAGAACCAATGGAAGATGAACACGCGGTAGGAGATTTAGAACCCATGGGAGATAAAAGCGAGATGGTTATTCGAATGTGGTTATCAAAGAAATATTAACCACCAAGTAGGACACGAGGGATTAACCACGCCCTAATCCCGAATTACGAGCAATGTGACATCCAGAACAAAACGGATTTTTTATAACCCGGGTTTAATCAATGGAGAATTCATCTCATTGGTCACAATGAAACTTGGAGTTATTGAAAAAAATGGGAAATTATGTCCAAGAATGTGAGGAAGTAGTGAAGGAGAGTTGACGCCTCTTCGCGGTTGTGGAAGTAATGAAGAATTACAGTACGATGGTCGGGCGTGGTTCAGAACTGGTTTTCAATCTGTTGGAGCCACCGGAGAGATACAAACGTACGTGTATAACGTCCATGTGACGCTGTACAAAATTGCAATACTAATGAACGAAGTGGAAGTCATTATCTGACAACTGCACCTAATTTTCTCTGTCGGGTTATTCGAGCGGCTCGCAATTCCCGGTTGCATCATGGATTTTCAACAATCTCTGGAATTATTGAAAATGGTTTTCAACAAAATTTTTCACTTTTTCATTCATAATTGAGAAGAAGAGATATCACGAATGAAAAATTTCAATAGAAAAACCTAGCGAATTTGCTAGACAATTCTGTTGGGTTTCTATTGAACTTTTTACTAGTTTTTGGCCGATTCTATTGACATGTTCAATAGAAAATATTCTATAGACAAAGTAAAAAGAATTTGATTTTTCAATACAACTTATTCTACTGAGATACTTTCAATAGAATTTCCTCGGCTTAAATTTTCCAAGTTTTTTTTGTTTGATTTTCTTGATGAGAAGAAAAGAAAAATAGAATGAAAAAAACTTAGAAAATTTGAGCCGAAGAAATTCTATAGAAAATTTGTGAAGATAATAAATTGTATAAAAACGTCGAATTCTAGGGATTTTTTCTATTGAATATTTTCTATTGAACACTTCAATAGAATCAGTCAAAAACTAGTAGAAAGTTCAATAGAAATCCAATAGAATTTTCTAACAAATTCAATACTTTTTTCTATTAAATTGTTTCGTGCGTGATAGTCAATATACTCTTGCCAGAAAGGATCTGCCGATTACTTTGTGAATATCTGAGAAAAGGAGAAATGACGATTGATTTTCCAAGGGATGTCTTTTTCCTTGAAATTGTTATTACTTTCAACAAAACCCTTGTTATATTTTTGACGGCCTCCGTATGGTGCAGGGTGGCCTACGCCTGGGAAGTTAGTGCCCAAGATTGACATCTTTATGAGCACGGCACAAAACTAGCCAATTATCAAGATGAAAATGTTGACGCTGTGCTTGACTATCATGCGAGACTGAGCCTGACCCGCTCGCCAGCCGTGAATAGCCATGTCTCGAGCCATTTGTCATTCGCTAGGCGGCTGATCACTACGGCCGGAGAGTTCATCTAATAAAATGTCTGGTGTATAGTAGACAGCTATGCATGGGTTGCTTTGTTACCGGAATTTTTACTAAATGAAGTGTCCGGACCAACCGATCACTAATATACACGGAGAGAAATTTTTGATAAAAATTATCCTACCGTTCTATAAAAGTGTATCATGAGTCATCGTTTTCTCATGTCTATCCCAAAATTTAGTAAAAATTAATATACGATGATCAAATTTTATTCTGCGTTGGAGAACTTTCATCCTGACGCATAATAAATTTTACCCTTCCAGTCCAATAATTTTTATGTAGATAACGAAAATTCTAGAACGATTGGTAAATTTTATCCTACACTAATAGAACGGTTTAGTCGAACCAAACGAGACTTTTCAACTATTACCACGATTCGTTAACTATTAGCGAAAATTCGCCAAAAAAAATAATGAAATTCTACAATTATTCATGTTCATCATTTTTTACAAAACAAAAAAACAGTTAGAAGCGGCCTGAATTCACTAGTTCAATTTGAATAATAATTTTCTTTGCGTCACACTTTCATTGCTCTCTGTATAATTTGAATAGAATCCTCCCATTCAGACAATGCAGATAGAAATTCTCTCGTGCCGCAGGCGCAGTTATTGATTCTCCCCCTTAAATCCCTGTAGTACACGAACAATTTGAATAGAATTTCATTGTCGGGGTGAATGGGATTTCAAGAATGAACCAGCGGCTTGCGCTTTATCTCTACCCGCTCTAGACTTTTTACTCCTTCTTATTACATTAGCGAGATATCACTAACGAACAAATAACCAGGAGATGAACCCTTTCGGGATTGCTCGAGCCGTCGGCGTTGTTTCATCATTATTTTCCTCATTGAATTCACAATGCACGTATCCCTCAATAAGCGATGGGGATTATTGAGTCACACACGGAGGATAAAAGTACCGGGAAAATCATAGCAAATTTCAGTGTATGAAAGCTAATCATGAGGCGAAATGTAATTCAATGAAAAAATACCCGTTTACGGAGGATATTTTACGATTCGTTTAGAAAAAAATACATGGATGCAAAAACTATCCTCCTGTACAGTAAAATTCATCACACCGGTAGGGTATTTCTTTTCTTGCACCTACACCGCAATAATTTCGTCTCAATTTTCCGTGCCAAATTCCGAAAATTTTTATCGCGTTCGAGTTCCACGGAGTTTTCACGAAATCTTGTAATAGAAAAATCCAATATTCCATTAATTTTCGGTTCAAATGATCTGGAGATCAATAAAATAAAATAATTTATTTTTCAGTTTAATAATTCTGTGAAAATTCAGAAAAATCAGGAAAACTAAAGGAAAATTGAAAATTCATGAATATTCATGTTCCACGGAAAATTCAATCAAGTTGTGAAATTTCCATCTCACTCCCACTGAAAACTCATGAATTTCCGTGAATTCTACAGAAAACTTGAAATTTCATAATCATTTTTTCCCCAAATTCAATTCAATGTCACTCTCATGAGATTTACTATAATATCTTGCATGAAATTTCAAAAAATTTCTAACAGTGTAGGATTGTTAAACCCTCAAAACTCCTCTAAATTGAATTTTTCGCTGTCAAATATTCCGCTAGTTTCAGCTTCATACAAAACCTACATAATGAGCATCAGTGACTAATCAAAAGGTGGAATAAATTTTACACAAATAATTCATCAAACTCTAGAAGAACTACGAAATCAGATACATGTTGAGTCGATTGATGGATTTATAGCACGCCAATATACTTAATAATATTGATTTCAAAAGACTCTCGACGATGGATCAACATCATTGTGATAATCTCCTCCTTCACCCTTTCCAACTCAATCGTTGACACCTTCCGATCATAAGTCTCTCCCCGATCAATTCGTAACTGCGAATCTGAATAGAACAGATGGAACCTCCACGAAGCCTCTCAATCCATCCACCCAATAAATCATCTTCGTCATTCAAATTGATGTTCCAAGTGATAATACCCGCCGTTACAAAAAAACAAGCTCACGGAAGTGCATCTCAAGTGTCCACAGTTATTAGCATTCATCTCGTATTCAATTTTAATCCCCGATAAAAATAAAACGTAATAAGAAAAGAATTGACAAGTTCAAGTGTCAATGACACTTCACTCAAGGAATAATGCCTGTATACTGGGATAGACGCGGGAAATCAACTCGCGGGGATATAAAATGCGTTCTGAGAATTTCACGCAGCGAGTGAGGCTTTTTGTATTAAAATCTGTGTTGACATGAAAAAACAAAAAAATTATAAATTGTGAGAGGTGCTTAACAGAAAAAAGTGCGGGGATAACCTGTTTTTTTACACTAAGAAGCCTATTTAAGGAGGAAAAATTGAGTCAGGATGAAGGTGGTCACGCTTGTGAAAGCCTCAAGAGAATAATTGTGATGTGTATCCACCCTTGGCATAAAATGGGTGGTGCAACGTCGTGGAGAGTTAAATAGAGTCACGCCGATTTGCAGCAGGTTCTTGCTGGTGGCAGTGCAGGCAAAGATAGGTGGGGATATGGAGTGATAAGTAATGTACCCTACCTTCAAACACTCGGAAATATTGAAGATAATATAATCTGGATGCTATAATTATACCACAGTCAAGTGCGTTAATTACCCTGAAGTGTATACGTACAGTCTATCTTTTTTTGGACTTATTTAGGCGGAGGGGGGAGGGGGGCAGAGAACCGTGATGTATAAGTGTTTAATTAAACTGCGATGATCGAAACATGAGAAAACGTTAGAGATTTGACAGGAGATATAATTAATTGCGAGAACTGAATTAATCTCGAAACGAAAATCATCATTTGTTTCTTTAATTAAGTTATGAAAATTACTGATGCATTTCATCTGTTGAAGCTCGAAGATCTTCCCATTTGTTTTTCTCACACCTGCAAGCAAAATTCGTGCATTTCTACGTGATGAGCGTAAAAGACGTGAGTACCTTCCGCCCTAGGATGAAAGAAATTTTCACGCCACTCTTGATGAAGCAAAAGGAAAACTTTACTTTGCAGGCGTATGGGCAGAGCATTTTTTTTGAGTGCGAAAAAGTGCTTTCTCCGTACGGACCTTCACTTTTCCTCGTCCGGGAATTGGTATTGGCCCTTCCCCAAACTCGTAAAAGTGAAAATCACTACGGAAAAATATCGTTCACGACTAGTGCCCCATTGATTCACCAACACACGACAAATATTTATCTTTTGTTGTGTTGCTAACTTAAAAAATGAAATTTGACCCCCAATTCTTCATCCCATTATCATACTAATCATCCACTTTTGAAAAATCCAGTGTAACGATTTTTGAAGCCTCTATTCCGCTTATCAACTAGAGTAATATGATGTCTATGTATATTTTTTCATTTACTCTAATCTTTTGTTTACAGTGATTGTAAAAAAAGAGAAATTCATTTCTTACTGTGATAAAAAAAAAATACATATATAACATAGTACCGGTGGCCTGGCGTAGTGGTTAAGGCCGTTGCCTCACAACGGACAGGTTCCAGGTTCGATTCCTGGCCGGGTAGAATGGTGAGATCTAACCATTTTTAAAGTCTTGATCAATCGCCATATAGTCTCATCAGACTCGAAGCGATATAAAATAAGCATTAAAAAAAAATATATATATATAACATAGTATATATGTATATAGAACACAATACATCCCTAAAAATTAAAACGAACGCAAAAAGCAAAAAAGAAACGAAGAAAAAATGAAGAGGATTACACGGAGAGAAATGTTCAGTAAAAGTTACGGAACTCACAATTCACTCACCGATTATGGAATTGACTCAGAAAATTTAAGTGACGGTATCGTAATTTTTCACAAGAGATTCAGATAAAAGTTACGAAACGCTCTGGAAAAATTCCGTGACAGTTCCGTAAAATTTCCTACAACCACATTTCGCTCCGGAATTACGGAAAAGATACGTAATTTTTATTGAATATTTCTCTCCGTGTATGACCGTGTATTCCGAATAAATTATTCAACAATTAAATTTTCATTATGAAAAACTTTGTTGAAACCATTCATTTTTCCTGCTTTATAATTGAGATACAAATTAAATCAGTAGCGAAGTGGTAAAACGATTTAAGTCGATTTTGACTATTGGCCAGTTTTTAGTGAATACCTCGGAATCTAAGGGAGATAGCAAAATTTTCATGAAAACCGTTTTTGTACCACTCAATTTGCTCTAGAAAAAATGTTATTACGAAAATTTCATTATCTCCTTTAGATTCGGAGATATTCTTCAAAAATTCAACTAAGAGATAAGTTAACTTGAACCGTTCTACCACTTTGCTATTGAAATGATAATGAAAGTAAGAAGCGGTAAGGTTTTACTATTCTGGCACCTATGGAAAACAATACGCGCGCGAAGCGTGCGCCCTGTTCTAATCTCAAAAAAGGAAGGAGTTTTCTTTGATAATTAGAAGAAGCGGTTGATAAATCATCAACTACTTTATTTATATTTATTTAAACGCCTCATCTCGGGTCATTTATGCACAAGTAACTTGAGAGGAGTGAGGCATGACTCGAACTAATGACTGCTGGGTATAACTATTCCGGATTCCTGTACTGTAATGAACAGCAAACCCATTGCACGCGCAGGAGAGCTTTACCAGCCGATCATTTATATCGCCCCATTCGAAACTGTTACTAGACATTTGATCCCTCATTTTTTCCCCACCAGTTTACCAGCACTATGGCCTTCTATTTCTCCACTCGATGAATTCCTATTGGTTTCGAATGTTTCGAAGAATTATGAGGTGTCTCAATTAGGTAATTTGATTCCCCCACGTGGTTGGTCATCGTTAACACGTGTAAAATCGTTAGCAGGTGCAGCATTTTGTTCTAACGGTTGATTTTGAACCTTGGCCTGCGCTCAGGCGAGAGAATCCAATCAATTCAACCAAAACGTTGTAGGGAGAGGAATAGCTTCTCGTTGCTCAATAGATCCCCGATGAATTTTTCATGGAGTTTCGATTTAAAATTGACGCAAAAAAAGAGAGAAAAAACTTGATAATATCGATTTTCGCGATGGTTATTCTCGGATATATTGAATTCAAACCCCTTATTACTTATTGAAATATACTAGATTATACCTGCACAATATTTTTCCACTGATAATCTCCATCAGCAAGTCGAGTGATACCTCTGCAAATGATAACTTATACCATATCACTAGAATTATTACACACCTTCTTTTCATCCAAACATAATCCCTTCAGCTCTGTATTTTCAAACAGTTTCACAAACACCCACTTGATCCTCTCCACCGGCTACTTTCACCAAATATATACATAATTAAATGTATCGAGGATCGAGTAACACTGATTTTTCAATAGACAATTGTAAGACTGAGAGGTTCATACTAAAATCAGCGATGCGCTTGAGTGGTCCGACATCACATTGGATAGCTATTTGCCAACTGATATTATCGCATGAAATTAAGTTTATGGAAATACATTAAATCACTATTTGCGAGCTGTAAAACCGACACGTGCCGTAGCGACTAAAGAAACTGAGAAAAAAACTGTCTCATTATGTTTCCCAGGAAGAAAAGGCAATTGTTCTTCACTCACATCTCAACTCATAGGTTATGCTGATTCCATAATTTATTAATGATAATGACCTTTCGATGTGCAAATTCGTTGAAGATCACAGGAATGTCAAATGTTGTTTTTACAGTCTTTCCAACTTTTGGTGTTGACGAATTACGAAACGAATGAGAGAAAAAAACCGTAATATGATTAGAATATATGGTCTTATCAGCGTGAGTGTGTACGGGGTACTGAACTGCGGTTTCTCCGCTCCTTGACGACTACTTTTGCCCCGTTTCAGCGTTCCCTGGTTACACCGCGCAGTGAAACATGTATACGTATAAAACTGTGCGTGTACGACTTCACAAGTTATAGGTGGAGGGACAGGTGCCCCTGCTTCTGTCGGTTGCGATTTAGCTGACTGACTTAACTACATGAACGTAAGAGCAATCCAAGCCCCCTCTCAGTGTATTATTTTTGAGTGAGAGAGAAAGAGAAAGAGAAAGAGAGAGAGAGAGAGACGTCGATGGCTCGCTCACTCACGTTCACGAAAGGATCTTACTCATCCCAATGGGGATCCTCTCACGTACGCGTCGCTCAATGATTTATTCGATTGAATTTTAAGCGGACCACCGAGACACTCGCCGCCATCTAAAATCCCCCCCACCCACAATCACGCTCCTCAATATTTTTTGTATTTATTCAAATCGAGCATAAACGCCAGGGAGAAGCAACTTTTTTCCCGTTTAACCAGTTTTTTATTTCAATACTTATTGACTTAAGTCGGTAAAAAAATTAATTGCATTGAATCGTTTTTATTTACTTCACTCCAAAGTTTTTGGATGATTTTTTGGTTTTCCCATTATTGTAATAAGGGTGATTATTGCGTAATTTATTAATTACGAATTCTTTTAAATCACTGATGCGTATGAAGAATAGACCGAAAAACCGAGTGGGCGTCTTCGAAGCGGGGAATTAATTTCTACCGCCGTCAGCCGCCGCATTTTTTATAGAATGAAACTCCTGCACAAATCTTTCTATTATTCATCCACTCTCCCTCCCCCTCTGTGAGTATGTATTGTAACAATTGGTAATTGCAGCGAGATTCATGGTGATATATCAATGCGTCAAGCGGTGTGCCATGCAGGACTTTCAATTATATTGTTAGAGTTGCCGGAGGGCAATCGGCATTGTCAGATGATAACGCGGACACGGCGCAAGCTGTACAATGATGTGTCATACATTATGCATTTACCGAACAAAATCGAGGCAAGTTCATGCACCCCCATCAGGAAATTATATTGAAATGCAATCAATTTTTGCAAATATTCCGTTTCTCAGTTTTTTATTTTACTGTTCATTTTGTGCATTCCGTTCACACTGAGAAAAAACAATGTGATATTTGAGACATATTTACTTAAGACAAGTGATTTTTCTTCAAGTATTTATTGTTTATAACATTGGTTTCATGTTTTTTTAATGCACTTCCAATGTTTCGATGTGTAAAATAGTCATGATGTAACGCGGAACGATGGTGATTAATGAGAATTTATTCGAGTTCCGGAAAGCGCCAACATTCTGAGATTTAAGGATATCCAAGTATTTTTTACAGTTCCATGCAGACCACACTATAGTTTCAACCAATTTCAATCATCAAAATTGTCGATTAAATTGCAAAATTTGAACAAAATCATAAATATTCCAGCGTCATTCATATTACATTTTGCGCAGAATTGTTATTTTTTTAAACGTTTAAACAAAGTGGTAACACGGTTTGAGTCGATTTTGACTATTGGCCAGTTTTTAGTGAATATCTCGGAACTTAAGGGAGATATCTAAATTTTTATCAGGACCTTTTTTGTAGCACTCAATTTTCTCTAGAAAAAAGTTATTATGAAAATTCCATTATCTCCGTGAGATTCGGAGATATTCTTCAAAAACTCAACTAAGAGATGAGTCGACTTAAACCGCTTTACCACTTCGCTACTGAAATAAATCATTGAAATTATTAAACATTCAGAAGGCTTATTTTTTGCTTTCGAATGGAAGCATTGCAATCCTTCGATTTTCACATTCTCTAATTTTGATTGGAAATGATGCAGAATGGTCTGAAACGTAAAAATACGAAGTTTGGCCATGTTATATACTCGCTGTCCCCTGCTTGTTTAGGCTTGAAATCGACTTCTGCTAAAATCATGAACACATTTGTTACGATTCCGAACAAATGATTTTTCTAATGGAAAATTGATTGTTTGTAAATTTTTTGTAGGAAATGGTCGTAATTATCAAGAATTTCAAGTTTTCAATTATTTTATCAATCTTCTTGTAAAAGTAAACTTTATAATTTTTTTCAGATTTTTAAAATGTTTTCCAACGATTTAATATCAAGATTCAAATTCAGACCTGAAAAATTTAAATAATAAAATCATTGTAAAATGTCCGGAAACTGAAACTCAAATTTTATTTTTACGAAATTCAAAATCGTTATCTAATGTTCTGATAAATAAATTCATTAGATCTATGTCCGATATCACTGTCGATAAGTACATGACGAGAATTATGCATTGAGTCAAAACAAATTGAGATAAACTTGATGGATGAAAGAGCAAAAAAAGAGCAGTCAACATGCACATGGAGTCTACCACGAATATAACCAATGTTTTTTTCACTCATATTCACGTTCCTGCTTTCTCCAGTGTAATTGCCGGTAATAAAGGTGATTTATCGGCATAAAACCGGGCATTTTGTATTGCAATGTCGGCAATGCGGTGTTGAACGCCTACGTAGAAACACGCAGATGTACACGTCTACACGAGACGTCTGTCGCTGTATCAAGTGTTTCACACTGTCTTCACGCTATATGTAATAATTTAGTTCGCAGATTACTTCGAGGTTACGCTTTTATATGTTCCCCTGTACTTATCATGACAACAGGGAAATCAGATGAGAAGCACTGTCTCCGTAATACTTAAGCTAGTTTTATTTTAGTCCCAATTTATTCCACCAGTCAATTACTTTCGCAACACTACAGAAAAGATTTCAATTGGCTAGCTGAACTTTGAGTGGAATAGTAATTCTCTAGCATTGGAAGGGTCGAAAATTTTCACTTGAGCAGATCAAAATCGTTTATTTTTACTATAGAATCGAAGTTCTGTAATCGATGGATTTGGGAATTCTCTAATTGTTCCTGGAATAGTGTGTTGTGTTATTAGTGCGTAAAGCTTCACTTTTTCACATGCAAGTGTTATTTACACCATTTTTTATAACAACTGCCGAGTTAACTTTGTGGAGATGCGGCGGGAGTGCAATGTTAGAAAAAAAATGAAATTTCATGGACCGTTGATTACTAATTTTCAGGGCAGTGATACTGAGTAGGATTTAGGGGAAAAAAATCATGAAATTTCAGGTTTCACTGAATATTCAGTAAAATTCCAGAATTTTAAGCAGCATAAAGACGAAAATTCCTTAATTTATTTGAATTTCCAATCTAATATGAATATTCAGTTCCAAATTACATAGAATTTGCAGTGAAATCTGAAATTTCATGATTTTTCCCCCAAAATCGCATTCAGTGTCACTGTCCTGAAAATTCCAGAATATATTTACCGGAATTTTCTGGTTTTCTATTTATTTTCAGGGAAACATGGAACTGAAATTTACAGTTCTCTTTGATTTTTCCACGAAATTCTGAATTTTCAGTGAAGAAATTCATTGAAATTTCGGTGCTAATTAAATTCGATAAAAATTTCCAAAAAGTGTACCGGAAATTTCAGACAAGAATTTTTAACCGCGTGAAACGTTTTCAAAAAATAGTATGTTTTCACGTTCGTATGGAAAAGTACCACTTTACGCACTTGTCAACAATATACTACACAATACCATGGAAGGTCAAGATATGATGATTTGCAAAATACCCGCGTGTGCATGGTTTTCTGGAAACATTTCTGTAAATCGTCACAATAAGGAGTAAGCATAAAGGAATATAAAAATTTTTCAAGAATATTTTTTTTCTAAATATTTCGAGAACTATTCCACCAAATCAAATTTTACACATGCCAAAATATTCTTTATTGTAATAGCCATCGAATCAAACGACAATGTATAGGCCAGCCCAGGAACAATTGAACAGGAATTGTCATTCTTCATTTTTTCCAGTAGAATTGTTGAATATCTACTCTCTACTAAATTAAAGAGTAGCCTGGAATCTATTTCGGCAGCTTACTGTCAATGTGAAAAAGAAAGGAATGTGAAATTAAAAAAAACGAACGAAGACTAATAACAAATAAAGTAACGGTCGCATGTCTTCTGTCGAAATACTTGTTTTCTTTGGCTCATTGTCAATTCAATAGCAGATTGGATTGGACAAAAGAAAATAAATATGTGCTGTGCTAATAAAAATTCAATGTTTTCATTTTTTTCATTGTTGATGGAGAATTTGATTGGAATCATCAAGTATAAATAATCAACAAAGATTAAAAGAATTAATATAGCCCTTGTCAATCCTTTACTGGACAGATTTCTCCTATTATAAAACTATTCTTTCGCACCACTTCAGTCCCTTCTCATTTCTTTACACCTAACGTGCGAGAGTTGTAACGTGATGGTATCAAAAGGTCGCCCAGGGCGTTCCGGGAGAATCGTCTACCACCCGTTGTTCATCTCGAAAAAACATTCCGAGCCAAAACAAATTTAAACTCCTGTGAAAAATTGATGAGCTGTGAATAATCGTACGCGAATCATTAACTCTATCATTCCACCTTCATGTTAATTGATGAGAGACTCTCAAGATCAGAACCACCTTTTCAAATGGACGTGAAACTTTCAAATCTTCATTCGATATTTCGAAATATTTTTAAATGTTATTCATTCCGTTCTAAACTACTTTCGAATTAGCAAGAAGATTGACTCTGTTCACGAATTCCTGTTGAGATGAAAATTCAGTGGAGGCGACAGACATCTAAGCTACGGTGTTAAAATAGTATATTTCGTAACGAGTGCAAAAAAGTGTTTTTTGGCGAGTGATATAATCCCACGGGCTAAAAAACATTTTTTCACGAGTTACGAACAATATTTTTCATCACAATGTGGCGGAAATTGGACTTTTAGGCACGCGGAGCGTGCCGAAAAGTTCACTTTTCGTCACAGCGTGATGAAAATGTTTATACTGAGATTTCGAACAGATTCGTCATTGAAAATTCGAGTTTTTGATGAAATAATCAATGAAAACTGGATATTTCTGGATATTTTTGTCCTTTCGTATACCCTCTCGAGTTTTTACGATTTATTACCCCAACCCCCTGTACCGCATTCGTCGAGGGATAAAGAAAAACCTCACTTGAGGGAACAACCTTGACCGGGTACAGTCGTCCCTTGCGAGACTCCCCCTGGGACAATGAAACTTTGAGAATTAGAGTACTAAAAAACCATTTGGCCCCCTTCACTGGGAATCGAACCCGAGTCGTTCGCGTCTCAAACCCGCACTCTAACCACACAGCTACCCCCGTCGTACATTTCAGTTTTATCATTCCGCGAAAATGAATAAAAAATCAGGTAAATTGAGGTAAATATATTTGGTGAATGTTGCGTTTTGATTGAAAATTCAAGAAAATTGAGTAATTCTCGTCTTCCTGCTAGTCAAAAATTTGAAATTCTGCATCCAGAAAAATGTTTTCTTTAATCAAATAAAAATCTTTATGCGAAATTTTTTACTTAATTCAATAATATTTTTGTTACAAATGAATAGACTTATTTACTTGCTTCAAGAAAAAGGATTTCATTATATTAAAAAAACAACTTATTTATTCCAAATAAATAGTTTTCTTATTTTAAGAAAATCACATTTGCATGTATTTTGTGAAAGAATTTCAAAAGTGTGTTTCTGCTAAGTGGAAAAAGATCGTATGAACCCTAATCCAGGAAACGTGAAATGTGGATGATTTCCGCTCTCTAGAATCGTTTTGACTCGATTTTTGATCACATTTTTTACTCCAGTATAGACTTCACATTCATCAAAAACGAAATTTGTCCCCTTGAATTCTAATGTACTATGAATCATAAAATTTCCAATAAACTCCCGATGAAAATTCACTTGTTTCAACGGTGTAAGCCGTGTTCAGTGTGATTACTACTTGGTGTAATGGCCTAGTGTCCCTATAGTCAGAGTGATAGAAGGGTATAATCGGTCGAACTCTTCAATCGAGCTTCCCATGGTATCAGCTCCGACAACTAGATCTATAGCAGGCAACGGTTGTTCTCAACCTCGGTGGAATTGATCAGTCTAATTATACTCACAGAATTCCGCCAATTATCGGCAGCAACAGTTGGCTTAAAGTTGATCAATTTTCCGGGCCCTCGCGATTTGCCCGAATTTTGCTGTCGACTTCTGTCTGCATTTTTAGAAAATTTCTCAACGATCTCAGTTATTATTATTATTACACCGATGTGCTATCGTTGGCGGAAAAGTCCACTATTATAAAGTCGCGTACAATGTTAAAAAATTTTGTCTGAAATTTCCGGTACATTTTTCGGAAATTTTTATCGAATTTAATTACCACTGAAATTTCAAGGAATTTCGTCGTTGAAAATGCAGAATTTCATGAAAAAATCAAAGAAAACTGTAAATTTCAGTTCCATTTTTCCCTGAAAATGACTAAAAAACCAGAAAATTCCGGTAAATATCTTCTTGACTTTTCAGGATAGTGACATTGAATACGATTTAGGGGGAAGAAATCATAAAATTTCAGATTTCACTGAAAATTCTTCCCATCCAAATTTCAGCCAATAGAATTCGACTATTCGACTGAAATTCCATGAAATTTCATTTATTTTGTAACAATCTAATAGAGGTGAAAATTATGAGAATAAGAGAAACAGAATGATGAAATGGGCACCGATAAAACGGCGACGTTAGTAGAAATCAAATGCGAATTGGTGAATAATCATAATAATAATGATTATCTCCCCATCTGAATGTAAACCGATAGGAATACAGTATGAAATAGTTTTATTACATTAATACAACGGCACCCTCGCGATATTGATCTATAAAATTTCTCCCTCCCGTTGCTATGCAACAAAACTATCGAAAAATTTTCGACAACTTCGGAGCACTCGGGGCATTACGGCTGATAATTCAGTCGACATGATAGCGTATAAATTGTTTTGTTAATTCTACTTCGTTTATAATAAATTCTCTCATCACTAACGAATTAAAATTCATTAATAATAATCAATTTCACCATTGGATGAAATTTTCGCTCCAGATGATCAATTCGGAATGGCATTTATTGAAATAGAGACAGATAATACAAAACATGAGATGTAAAAATCCTGAATGAATAGGAAAACAGAACAGGGAAGACAGGAAGTTAGACCGAACATTCCAGTATTTCACGATTTTTTATGGGCTTAAATCCTTGAAAATGCAGTCACTACTCAACAGAGAATCATCACTCATCATGTGTCACTCTCAACAGAGAATCACACTCATGTGTTTCAGCATAAAAGAACAGGACTGGTAGGCTTTGACATTAAATTTCCTTCGTGGGCACAATATTCTCACGTACATGACCGATTTGCCTCAACCTTTTTCCTTTCGCCAGTTTTCAGTTGATTGACAGGAACATACCCTTTGAATAATTCATTCTCCGCCTTTCACCCAACATATTTTATGCCATTAATTGAAAACATAATCACACTCATAGTCCAACCCACTGCTATCATTAATGATTTATTAATCTTTTTTTTTTTCTCGTAGAGAGCAGGAAATGACAATTTCAGTGCAATACGAGAAAAAATTGAACAAGTGCTCCAGTCAAATAATAATACCTGGCAGTTCATGTTTCTCATCGTTCAGTAACTTTTTTACCACCATGAGAATCAATGAAGGGCTCCAAACAACCCGGTTCAATGATCCACAAAACCGCAGTAAGTGTTTTTCTCTCTCATGCTCACATAATTATCCCATTTCTTGTTGACCATCCATTCAATATCACATGAAACGAATAAAGTGAGTTGAAGATTGTATGAACGCGCTGCAAATCGTTGAGCAAGATTGGAGAGATTTTGTATCATCTGGGCTGCGTCGCTTCCAGTTATAATTACAGATTCCAACATCTTGTATGTATGTTCTGTACTGGATGATTCGTGATCTTTCTTGGCGTTGAAATATTTTTATCAGAAAAATGTAATTGATGCAGACTGGATAATATCGGTTAAGGAGACAAGTTTCGAAAGTTGTGCAATTGAAAAATGAACTTTATGAAGTCTCTGCCAGCAGTGTAGATGCTTGGAAAAGCCGCAAATAACCCACTGGAGAGCATTTTGTTTAAAATATATTTCACATTTCAAATGTCATCATTGAGTTCAGTTTTTACTACTTCAAAGAAGGAAGAACGAACAGAGGTTCGAGCCCATCGGACAGAAGGCATGTGGCCATTACTTTTTGTATTATGAGTCGTTTTCTTTTTTTTATTTCCACACAGAGAAAAAAGTTGGAACATAGCAGAAACTGATGTCTGAATTTCACACATCTTTTGTAGATATTTTTCAGACACTAAAAAATGTCTGAAAAAAATGAAAATTTGTCTGAATTTCAAACATGAATTAAGATGTTTAGGCACCGGTTCGTCTCAAATTCAGACAAGATTTCATTTCATTCTGACGTTTTTTAGTGTCTGAAAATGTCTACAAAAGGTGTGTGAAATTCAGATATTCTTTTTTGCTGTGAAGAAAATTACCCAAGTAAAGTATATCAGGGAAAAAGTGCGCGACAAATAGTGCATTATTCTCCGTTGGCCCGGGAAAATTCACTGCACGGAGAGAAATTTTTTAGAAAAATTCTAGTGCTACCACGAGAAAAGGGGCGCAAAGTGACGGCAAACATTTTTATTGGGGACAACATGAATTTTCCCCGTATTTCTGTGAAAATTTCACAGAAATACCCAGAAATTTTATCAGAAGTACCAAGAAATTTTACCTTAACAGCACTAGAATTTTTCACAGCCGGTGGATTGTAATTTTTTCCAGTACTCGTACTAGAATTTTTCTAGAAAAATTCTCTCCGTGTGAACATGAGGGTACTTTGTTCCGAAACTGTGAAATTTACCGTGCATTCCATCAAAAATTCTCAGTGAACGTGACTAATTGTTCAATATTTCGGATAATTTTTCTGTAACGGAGAATGATTTTTACGGAACGCGTTCGGCAAAATTTCACTACCATTCGTCATGAATAGTCATGAATAGTATATTTCTAACCTAGGAAGGTAAAATAAAGGAGTCGTGCGCACGTGCGGAAGTAGGGTGGTAAATACCTGGGTAAGGGTCCTTTATTTCATTTCCCGTAGTTAGAACGGTGTTTTTTGCCTCGACGTTGAAATTAAAAAAATGCTTTCAAAAGAAAAACCGTAGAATGGGAGGGACCGTATATCTTAATGAGCATCCACGTGACTAAGTGTGATGGTTAAAGAGGTCAATATCGTTTATAGAAACCAGGTTTCGAACTAATTTACGTCGATATACTTCAAGATTTACATATAAACTTTAATATTTACCCATCAGTAAATCTGAAAAATATGAGCCTGCTATACCAGCACATTACCATAGATTCATACAAAAAGTTGAATATCTCCGAAATCACTGAGCTGATTCCCCCCATCCAAAGAGCTAAAATCGTACGAAATTTCAACTTGCTATCTGCATTTTTTCAAAAATAGAGTTAATCATCAATTATTCTACAAGAACAATTCAAAAATAAATTTTGTGTCCAGCAGAACATGAATTTCTGATCTTCGAGGCAGTGAGGAAAATCTTCTTCCCCGTATACATGTCCTCCACAAAGCTTTGTTCAACGCAATTACTTTAACCTGATTAATTACCATAAAACTCGATAATCTGAGTGAAGAATCTGGCATGATTTTGAGGGGACTGATTTGAATCAAAGGGGAAAACAACAGTAAGCTACTGAACCCGCTTTATTTTTCTCGGATTCATCACTTCGAGGGTCTATGCAAATCAAAAGGCCAATATAGATGGGTATCAAAGGCACCGCTTCAAAAAGGGTCTCCTTTGATGATGTGAGAATTGGGTAAAGTAAGAGTTCCAGACTCTTTGAAAGTGTTTCCTCACCTTTGAACTGAGAAAAACTATGTTCATTCATCTCTTAATTACAGTTAATGCTATTCATCAAATTTTCAATAATATTTTCATTCGTTATCGAGAGACTAACGGTAAATAATAAATTGATTCAGGTGTTGGTTTCACCACAAAAATTCATATGATTAAATTAATTCCTTGAAAAATACTCGAAAATTCTCCATATTTACGAATTAATAGTGTCTTGGCCAAGAAGAATGTCGGATTGAAGTCATCGCACTCCACAAAAAAATGAAACTCTCAGGTTGAAGTTTTAATCCTTCATTCGAAAGCTTAAATTATCATATTTGATCGTACTCGTCGCATTACTATGTCGATATCGGATTGTGAAATTCTCGATTTTGTTTTTCTATCATTAATACACTTGAATCTGAACACGAGCCATACTTCTGCCACCCGAGTCGAAAAATTTGGTCTTCGATGAATTCAGTGCCTTGAACTGACTCAGGCCGAAAGCCGACTGGGTCTGGAGGCTTTTTTTTACGTTGGTCGGTATTCGGTCATTTTTTGACCGAACGTTAGAGAAAGTTAAAAACATTTTATTTATTAACAAACAAATTACGCATCCCTAAATGCTAAAATGTCAAAATTTAACAATATACTTGAGAATGAAAACAAAATTTTTTTGTAATTTCGTGGTGGCATGAACTGCAGTTATAATTTACAATAAATGTCGAATTTTTTATAATTGTTATATTTTAGTAAATTTTTATGGACACAAATTTTTCGAAGCTCAAGTTTGGAGAATTTTTTCAAAAGTTTCGCATATGTTGAAGTATTTTAAAATTTAACAATTAAAAATTTCTCTTAAATATTCGACGAACAGTACACGGAGAAAATAAAATAGTAAAGATTACTACGTCGGAATCCGGACATAGTAAACGTTACCAAAGTTTTGTAGGTACTACTATAGTAATGTAATGGTTCACGCACGAAAAAATTTAATAGAAAAAGTCAACAGAATTCTATTTTTCTATATAACTTATTCTTTTCTATAGAATTTGCTCGACTCAAATTTTTCCAAGTTTTTTTCATTCTATTTTTATTTTCTTCTCATCAAGAAAATCAAATGAAAAAACTTAGAAAATTTGAGCCGAGGAAATTCTATAGAAAATATCTCAATAGAATAAGTTGTATAGAAAAATTGAATTCTATTGACTTTTTCTACTGAATATTTTCTATTGAGCATTTCAATAGAATCGGACAAAAACTAATAGAACAATTCAATAGAAATTCAATAGAATTTTCGAACGGAATTCGATAGGTTTTTCTATTAAATTTTTTCACCCGTGCTACCATGGAACATCATAATGGTAATGGGGCATAGTAAGCTCCTCAATTGTAATAGGAACTTTGGGCATAGCAATAATTACTATGTTACATAGTAACATAGCTATACTTACTTCATAGTAACGCTTACATCGATGTTACATAGTAAGCTTTACTACGTTAAGTGCTACTATGCGTTACCATACGTCAACATGTGTTACTATGGAACATAGTAGAGCTTAATATGTAACGTAGTAAAGCTTTGCGTTGTTTACTATGTTCACATAGTAAGCTTTACTATGTTAACATAGTAACGCTTAATAGGGTAAGCATATTACCATGTGACATGGTAAATACTACCATGTAACATGGTAAGCATTACCGTGGGACATAGTAAGGATTACTATGTAGGGACATTTGAAAACTCTTTTACTATGTTACCATAGCAGTCTCTCCTACGGCCATGGTGATGTTTACTATTTAATTCCCCCCGTGTAAGGACGCGTTGAGCAGATCAAAGTAATTATGAAACCGTGTTAGGTTTTTGGCCGTCGTATGCAATTTTCAGGTCTTTAAGCGACCATCCCTGGACAAATCAGGCGAAAAACCGACCCAATTGTTCGAGTCTAGGGTTCACACTGATCTCTCAATGACCCTGAATGAAAGACAGCGAGACACGTCTACACTGATAGAACAATTTAATTGCTATTAACGAGGCTTCTTAACTAAATTTTTTCTTCTCGTATGCCCTTTCGGGTCTTTACGATTTGTTCCGTTCCCACCCCCCAACCCCCTGTACCGCATTCGCCGAAGGACAAGGGAAAACCTCATTTGAGGGAAAAACCTGCCCAGGTACAGTCGTCTCTTGCGAAACTCCCGCTGGACAATGAAACCGTGAGATTTAGAGTGTCACAAATTTTGCCCCCCCAGCCGGGAATCGAACCCGGGTCTCCCGCATGCCAATCCCACACTCTAACCACACAGCCACCGCCGTCGTTGGCTTCCTAACTATCATCACGATTCATTAATAGTTAACGAATCGTGGAAATAGTTACCACGTCTAGTTAACAGCAACTAAATCGTTCCACCTTTTCTATCAGTGTCTTTACAACCGCAAAATCGAAATTCCTTTTTAATTAGCCAAGAACATCAACGCTCGCTCTCAATATTCATAATTACAGGTGATAACATTCTAAACTTGCTATAATTTTCCATCTTACCTTTCGTAATCATATATCGTATTATGTATAATTCTATGAATTAGACGTAACGGCTGGTGCGTTCTATGAATCACGTATAATTCTATGAATTGAACGCGAAAATATCTATGCAGAATAGTTGAAGTTTTGTTCCCACGATTCGACAATTATCCTCAGACGAGACAAGTGGATGGACCCAGACAACTCTCTTAATAATCGTCAGGCACCCTGAATATTAAAATAACCGAATAGTTTGTGAGTTCAAGCAGCGTAATTAATTCACGTCATTGTGTCAAGTGACAAATTCTCCGGATAGCATTAAGAAAATGACTTCATCCACACCCCGAAATACCCCGAATACTTTGTGACTAAATTGTAAACAGTAAAAAAAAAACACCAAACAGATAATTCGCTTACCGACTGTTATCATCACAGGTTGATAAAATAAATTCCTAGTGTCTCCAATATCATCCACCGCTTCAATAGAAAACCCGCGGAAACAGATTGACGAGGCATCTGCAGAGAATGAATAGAACTTTAATATCCTTAACCTTCTTCCCCACTAACGACCTGTCAAAATCAAAAAAAGATCTTGTACCTGGAGGTTAGCGATTCCTCTACTGAACCTTGTACGGTCCAGACGAAGGCAACAATATCCTTGCACAATCCAAAAAAAAAATCTGTGAAACGCCTGGAGAATCTCTGGATAAAACTAAATTAAGGTATCCAAAAATTTTTTAAATCAAGAAAACACTGTCAGCAACGTTTCATGATCTAACCTTCATCTGAATATTTGATATCCATCGGGTTTTACGTTGTTCCATTTAACGTGAAAGGTTGCCTGCAAAAATCAATGGTTGAACACGAACCTTACATAATTATTCTAGACCATTTAACACCACAATTGCACCTCTAGAAACCAAAATCATTGAGGGGGTACCAAGGTGAAACTTGGAAGGTTTTAGTTGATTATAATAGCCATGGAGTCACTCTCGATTAGTGATTCCGTGTGGGACTTCACGAGACAATAGTTTGGACAGATGGTCTCGGTCCCAATGAACACGGAAATCTTTGGTCTCGTCTCAGTCTCGAAATACGCAGTATCGACTCCTCTCGTGATGATTCCGAGTCAATTTATCTCATCTCGGTCTCAAGTTTTTCGTGCTTTTTGAAGTAAAATCTCGGTTTTTGCCTCAGTTTGTCTTGTCTCGGTCTTTTACACAAAAGCTAGCTGTGTAATACAGCTAGTTAGCATTTTTTTTTCAATAGTTGGGGACTATTATAAACATAATCTATGGAAACATGGGGCCAATCGTAAGAAAAACCTGTTTTTCGTTGATTCACGGGGCAGAATGGATTGTAGTCATCATTTTGCCGACTTTTTAACACTCCATTTCAGAAAAATCTGAAAAAAATCAAGAGTAAATTCGTTTTATACACGGTACACAGCCCGGAATTTCGGAATAAAAATTTTAAATCTAACTACTTGTGATAATTTTGCGGATATTTTCATTGATAGGACTTCTAGACACTTGAAAATGAGATGTCTAATTTTTTCCAATTTTTCTGAGGCTTTACTGCAATGGGAAAATTCCAATCCACTGGCTATGAAAAATTCTAGTGTAGTGAAGGCAAAATTTCTAGAGATTTCTAATAAAATTTCCGGGGATTCCTGTGAAAAGTTCATCTAAGAACGGGAAAAATTCACGTGCTCTTCACTAAAATTGGCGGTCACTTTGCGCCTTTTTTCCCGTGTTAGCACTAGTATTTTTCTAGAGAATTTCTTTCCGTGCACAGCGCGACCAACGAAGTGTTAACATGTGCCATCATATATCCAAAGTCTTTGAGATTTCACAGCGAACTCCCCTTAACTAAATTCACTCAATTCCAGATGACGTGGTTGGGAGACATTGCGAACAACGTGTTTGGGAAAATGATGTTTGGTGACACAGCCCCAAACGTAGTTCTGGAAGTGAGAACCGATAAATACGGAAGTCGTCACATAGATTGCCGTGAAGATGGGATAGTTCTGTATGGTCCTGGAAGGGACAAGAACACCGACAAGTACGAAATCATCCTACATCGTCCCTGCGATGAGACACTGCATCAAGCCTACAGCCTCTTTCGTGCTGACAATCTAGAAGTGGTGCAGGCGCGGTTCACAGTGTACAAAGACAAAATACCCCCACTGGTGCAGATCTGCAAGGAGTTGTGTACTGTACCAAAGATCCAAAAGATTTGCGACGCCTTGTCAAATCATCCGGATTGGACATTATCCCATTTAGCTGCTTACCTGGCAGTTTACGACGCCTTCCAGCACGCTATTGTGAATAAAGACCTCAACAGCCCTGACTCAACATCCGGAATTTCTCCACTGCAAGTCGCAATCCAGACCAACAATCTGCAGATGGTTCAGCAGTTGATCAATGCACGTGGCTCTAGAGAACACTTGGACTGGAATGCGAACACGGTCTATCATTATGCAGCTGCCTCAACAAAGGAGATAATCTTTGCCCTTGGATCTGATTTCCCTCATATTTTGAACAGCAGAAACAGTGCTGGACAAACTCCACTCCATGTGGCTTGCCAGAGTGACAAACCCGAGTGCGTCAAAGCACTTCTGATAATCGGAGCTGACGTCAACATGTCAGCATCAGAGAGCACCAGAAACTGTCCAAGTTACGTTGGCGATTTCCTGAATACTAAACCCAATTCTCTAATTGCTGAGGACATGAAGTTCGGAGGAACACCCTTGCACTGGTCCTCAAGCAGAGAAGTTATGAATGCATTGATCGAGATGAATTGCGACATCGATGCAGTGAATTTCGATGGTAAAACAGCTCTTCACATTATGGTGATGAGAAAGCGACTGGAGTGTGTGGTTGCTCTGCTGAGTCACATGGCATCGGTGAACATAGTGGACAACGAGGGAAACACTCCTCTGCACGTTGCAGTGGGGAAAGGTGGAACATTGCCCATTGTTCAAATATTGATAGGCTTTGGGGGGGATTTGAATGCCAAGAACTTTAAGGGTGAAACTCCCAGACACCTTGTGGACCTGAAGAGCAATGAAGGAGAGAAGATTCTTTACGCATTGCATGCAGTTGGGGCCGGCAGATGTGAGGCAAACATGAGGGATTGTAATCTGGGCTGTAAATTTAATGAAAACTACAATGGGGTTGCGCCCCCAGAACCTCCAACCTCAGTTCCAAGGACAATCTTAGATCAGATGCTGTACGTTGCCAGTATGGAGCAGATGGCATCCCAAAAGCCAAAGAAATTGAGAGGTGGTAGATTGTTGTGCCTCGATGGTGGAGGAATCAGAGGACTAGTTCTCGTTCAAGTTCTCATAGAGATTGAGGAGATCCTAGGCAAACCGGTTGTAGCTTGCTTCGATTGGATAGCTGGAACATCGACTGGAGGCATTCTAGCCCTGGGGCTCGCCTCTGGCAAGACCCTCAGGGAGTGTCAAGCCCTCTACTTTCGTATTAAGCAGGACGCCTTCGTTGGATCTCGGCCCTACAGTAGTGATAGTCTTGAAAAAGTCCTCAAGGACAGTTTAGGTGCTAACACAACCATGTCAGACATCAAACACCCCAAGCTGATGATAACAGGGGTTCTTGCTGACAGAAAACCAGTGGAACTCCACCTCTTCAGGAATTACGAATCTCCAAGCACACTTCTCAATGTTCCCCAGGGTTCAAAGTTCAAAGCTACATTTCCACCTGAGGAACAACTGCTGTGGAAGACGGCAAGAGCCACTGGAGCAGCTCCCTCGTACTTCAGGGCATTTGGAAGATTTCTAGATGGTGGATTAATTGCTAATAACCCTACCCTCGATGCTATGACTGAAATTCATGAGTATAATCTGGCCTTGAATGCTGTTCAACGTGAAGACGAGATGACACCCCTCTCTCTCGTTGTTTCTGTTGGCACTGGTGCTGTGCCTGTTTCTCCGTTGAAGGATATTGATGTTTTTCGTCCAGAGGGTCTTTGGGATACTGTGAAACTTGGTATGGGAATCTCTGCTCTTGGAACTCTGCTGGTCGACCAAGCCACCTGCAGCGATGGAAGGGTTGTCGATCGGGCTAGGACCTGGGCCTCCATGACTGGAATTCCATACTTTAGATTCAATCCTCAGTTGTCCAGTGAAGTCTGCATGGATGAGAAGAATGACGAGGTGCTTGCTGACATGATCTGGACATCCAAGGCATTCATGCACGCCAATAGAGATCAGATCAAGGAACTCGCGGCTGTTATTAGTAGAGATCCGTAAGTTTTAGATGTATTGAGGTGTATTGGCAATTATTTACGAGGGAAAAGTGGAAAGAGATCTGTTTACTGTAGATAATTACTTTACACAACCTACCTCCGAACAGATCTGCCATGAAATTGGTCCTTTAGTACAAACTCTGTACCTAAAGAGTATTTTTTTTAGATGTACATCCTGTATTGCTCTCCGAATCAATCTGTATATAAATGTAAATGTATAAGCTGAACTCGATTATCTGTTTTAGTTCTTCATTGGTGTAGTACTGTTGTTGTCAATTTTGAATTATTGAGGATGCTGAGCTTCCTTCGAAATGCACTGGCTTGTATTTTTATCTTTGGTTATGTAATTGTAAATGGAATCGAATGTTTTTGAGCGAGACACTAGTAAAATTTCAGTTTTGTACAATTTTTCAATATCTAAAAATATAATGTTGACTTTTTGTTAGAAGGCGCCAAGGGAAAATGAATAGGCTATCATTGTTAAGAGAAAATATCCATACCTTCAATCAGCAATTATATTATTTGATGGAGTAGATTTATGATTGAAATTAAAAACGTATATGAGAACAAAGTTCACTCCATCGTTTTTTCAACTCAATTTTTAAAGTTTTGAATGGCTATGGACGATCTTGTTGATCATAGCGACTGAATCAAATCAACAATTTCATTATAAATTATTGACTTTGATTTTTTTTATCATCAAGCACTACTCGACAATGTTATTTTCTTGCCAACTCCGAATCAGTCATGTTTTGAATTAGAACCTTTCTCGTGATAATCTCAAGACCACTTTGTTTTATACAATTTTGTAATAATAAGTATGAAATGTGACATCGAAGGCTACGGTTGAATGAAAAGAAATAAATGTGAAGTCAACAATCTTTAATCAAAAATCGTGGGATTCTTTTCAATAATAACATTTATCACTACCTCACAAATCCACATAGCATAAATAAAAATATAAATTCAGACGATGAAAGCGGATGAATGAGTACCGTTATTTGATGAGTCCTCATAACACAAAGGTGAGTCAAAATTCGTCCATCTCAAAATTCCTGTGAAAACTCTTTGGTTATATATATACATCGAGGAAAAACATTATTTCTGCCAAATAAATATTTATTTGAGAGAAGTAAATCATTTTGCAAAAATGAAATTTTCCAGGCATATGACAATTTCACTAAATGAAGTTCGGTCTAAATTATAAAATAATGATGTTGCAAATGAATGAAAATTATTATACATTTCTTCATTTAAAGTAATAAAAAAAAGCATAATAAACAAGGAAGCTTCAAGGTCATATGCAACGTAATCTAAAATAATTGACCCCTACTGGTTGACAATGATGAATTTTCAAAATAAAAAGGTGAATGACTTGAATATTGCTAATAACATCACGTTAAATTTTCCTATTTTCTCTTTCATCCATTCTCACAATAAAAACCAGTGTTTTGGGTCATCCTGAAAATTGGGCAAAGTCCTATCTATTTTATTCTCAATTTCTTGCTCAAAATTCCCCGTTTTCCGTTGGAAATTTGCAAATCTCCGAATGCATATAAAGGATATATGGAATCATTAAATGAACATCTTTCAAAAATATAATTAACATTATCTGAAGACTTTCTAGAAATTTGAAGACTCTAAAAATCAAATAGATCTATTACAGAATTTCCGGTACAGTTCAAACCACTTATGAGACTGCATGTCAGAAAAAAAATAAAACGTGGCGTAATTGGCAAAATTCAAGTTTTTCAATTTTTTTTTCAAAAATTCATAATTGCTACCATCTAGGGATTGAAAAAATAAATTAATCCTACAAATTTTCAAAAGTGGCAGGAAGAGAAATATTGTGATATTAAATAAATCGAAATCGGTCAATTACAACGCGAGTTCTGGACATATCTTCCATACGGGCTGTAGAAAAAAACTGAAAAAAATCACGAGACAGTTTTTTAAGTCCCTCGAGCCTGTGAAAAAATCTTCGTTTACTTCTGAGGGTGTAAAGTTCAGAAGTTGACCGATTTGACATACAATACCTCATATTCATTGAGCGGAAAATTTTTCTTTCCTAATGTAAAATTTCACACCATTTGTACATGATATTGCACTCATACATTCATCGAGTGAATAACAAGGTGAGTGTTTACAATAATTCTAACTCGAAATCTGACATCGACTAGTTTTCCTTTAGAATTTTGAAATACGCGTTTCGATGATTTTTCTGAGATATCTTTGTGTTATTAGGACACGTTGAATAATTGATCAATGCAAATTACAATAATCATTTGAATGTATCATTATCGAGGACCCATGTAATAAGGTGGTTGTGTCATGGACGCAGAGATATAAGGGTAGAATGAGTGAGTGGTTACACTCTGACTCTGGTACTCATTATCCTCGTGAACTGAGTAGGCCTCGGGAGCAGGAAAATACTGGCCATGTACGCAGGCGTATGACTTCGCTGTGCTAGGCATCTCTGGATATTTCAGACTCTCCTGATATCCCTTGGCCTCTGAATACTTTGGTAGAGTATCGTAGGCCTTCACCTGCAGCTCTGGATACCTGGCACCGCTCTCGGAGTACTTGATATTCTGGACTTCGTGACATTTGGGGTCCGAGTAAGTTTTCGGGGGTAGATCATACTTGGGGAGGGCTTCGTATGTTCGATTCTGGTGGTCCGAACATTTTATCGTGTCCACGTAGGATTTTTGAAGCTCGTAGGGTTTCGAGGGGTCCGGGTAGGGGACTGAACGCTCGTACGATTTTGTGCTGATGTCGGAGTAGAGCCTGCTGTAACTGCAGTCTGAAGAACCCGGGGAGTCCAGCGATACTGAGGATTGGAGGGTACTCCGGTGCGCCAGAATCGTCATTTGATCCTCAACTTTTGGCTTTCTTCTGCGTGGTTGATACTGAAAGGAACAAAACGGTTATTGGATTGATTTGTCGCTTCTTATGGGAATACGTCAGTGAAATTTAAGTCTTCACTGGGCCTTGGGACCCATTGAACAGTTTGTCATATATGACGGAATACGAGAACAACCAGGGAAAATCGGAGACCCTATCGATTTTGCCCCGTATAACCACGAAAAACTTCATTTCCGTCCCGGCGGGCGCAAAGTTACATTTCCCTCCCACTTCGCGGAAGCAAAATCTGACTTTGCGCCTACGCCGAGGCGAAGAACACGGATCTAGTAGTATTTCCACATGTCGACACCAATCTTTTATTTTACCTCCGTACAATGAGAGAAAACCAAACAAATCTTCTTTGGGCCAACAAAATCGCTAGTTGAAAATTGCCAAAAAAGAATTTGTTTGGTTCGAATTTAAAAGTCTCAAACATGAATAATTGTTCTGCTTTCGACAGCAACGAAATATTTGGCTCAAGGGGCGGATAATTCACACCAGACGGTGCCTTTTCAGGATGAAAATATCTCATATAGAGGAAAATTTATCAACAAATATTTTATCCCCAAGTTACGAGATTGCTATCATATCATTATTAGTGTTTCATTTAAGGGTTCATTTGTAGTCTGTCGTTATTAGACAGCCGAAACAAAAAACTACTATCCCTTTTTTCGCATAAAGCAAAGATTTTTCGGGAACAAAATACGTATGGGAGTATCGAACAACGAAGGAGTAGTGCGAGAAATCACATTTCTTGCGTGTGTTCGTTGCTTCACGTGCGAAAGACTCCGAGTTCAAAACCTGGCCGGGTAGAATGGTGAGATCTAACCGTTTAAAGTCTTGTAAAATAATGATAAAAAAATTTTTTCGTGCGTGTACAGAGAATGCAATTTTTTTTAAACTACTAAATCTATTTTTGCGACAAAATTTTTTCATTCCGGCGCATTCTCTGCACATTCGGCACAAAAAATCCGGTTTTGATAATTTTCAAAAAACTATTTTCTTGGCATAAGTAAGACTTGTTTGAGAACTTTGTCGTTTTTCTCTCAGTGTAGGTTAGAAATCTACTATTTCTCTTAAGGTAGGTACACCATATAGCGACAACAACAACCTCCGAACTTAAGGATAATCGGGCGAGCTGGGAGGGTTGGAAAAAAAGCAGCCATGTTTTTCTTTTTTTTACGTATTCGTTAAATGATGGAAAAGGCGTGTGCAACGTTTCAGACTGCTGGGGGAGCATGGTTAATTTATTATGAATTTTTGAAAAAGTCATTTAACCCGTGATCTTATGGAAATCACCAAAAAAACTGCAAAACCCAAGGAAAAAATGCAGCCAAAGTCATGAAACTTTAGACACATTTAGAACATGTGATCAATGATTTTTTGAGTGAAAAATATTGTCGCCTAGGAGCATTGTTTATTAATAATAGCGAAAAAAGTACTGAAAAATGAAATTTCTGCGCATGCAGCCCAAACGAGCAGCAACGTCCCAAATACCGATCGGCTGGGGGTAGCGCGGTCAATTTAAACGTCTCTTGAGAGAGAGCGATGAGACTTGTGATTGGAGCTCCCTCGAGCCAGTGGTACCAGCTCCTGGTGAAAAAAAAACTACCGACGATGTTACCCCTTTTTCGCATGGATTAATATTTTTTCGTTTATAAAAAAAAAACAATCTGAAAACCATTCAATGCGTGGAACAGATGCAAATAAATTTGATTAGCTCCAAAAATAATTTTTAACCGGAGATACTCCCTAATATTGCCTGAATTTTGAATCCGAATGGGGAAAATTTTTTTGTTCAGCGATTGGTTTTCTGCAGTAAAACAATAGAAACCACTCCGCCTCACCTCCTACATTTCCTCCTTGCCCGATTATCCTTAAAATCCAGGGGCCTGTACTTTTCAATCCGACAGCAGTCATGCAAGACAAAGCATGCTGAATAAAAATATTGAATACCTTGTAATGAGGATGTTGTTTCTTGTGTGCATTTCTCAGTCGCTCAGCTTCCTCAATAAAGGGTTGTTTTTCACCATCGCTTAAAATCCTGTGGCAACAAAACAATTGTCTTAAGGGAAATTTGAAAAAGAGAAACATTTCTCTTTCATAGGGGATTGATCTTCCTTATGGTGTAGAATAGCATATTTCTCACCTAGGTAGGTAAAATAAAGAAATCTTCACGGAAGAAATTATTTGATGAAATTCACAAACTAGTTGGTGAAAACATGGATTATCAACCAGTTATTGAATTTATGGAATTAGAGGTTCAAGCTGGTTGCTTTTTATAGATAACATTGTCGAAAATTTTTGACTGAAACTTCCCGTGAACTCGTTAGAATTTTTTTTTTCATTGAAATGTCACATAATTTTTTTTATTAAAAATTCGAAATCAATTAATTCATTGTTAAATTTTACCAACTAGTTGTTGAAAAAATGAATTATCAACCAGTTGATGAATTTCTACCATCAGTTGATGAATTTCAACAACTAGTTGTCGAAATTCACCAAATAATTTTATCCGTGTTGCTCACGTGCCGAGTTACCCTAATCACGTGGGTAAGGTCCTTTATTTTACCTCGCGTGGTTAAAACCGTATCTTCGCTTCCGCGTAGGCGCAAAGTCAGATTTCCCTCACGCGAAGCGAGAGAGAAATGTGTACTTTGCGTCCGCCGGGGCGAAGAAACATGACTGAACCGTGGGACAATGTGAAAGAAGTACCCAGAATCTAATAACTGAATAGAGTATGACTTGAAAATCTTAGATATTCATCCAACTTCGGGAGAGTATAACAAAATTGACCATTTTAAATCGTGAATAATTGGAAAGCGCCAGAGAAGACTTCAATAGATATTGGGTCATATGCAACATCTTTTTCTATACATCAAAATATACAGAGAGAAAAATTCAATAAAAATTACCAGAAAGAAACGTAAACGTTACGTTGCGAACCGTAATCCGCGAGCGGAGTAAAATTCAATAAAAAGTGTGAGTCGGAACTGAAATTGTACGAATCGCCAAGTAAATTCTACGATTTGTTCCGTAAAAATTAACCGCCCGTCTGATGACTCACCTCTGTAGGGACAACAAGTCGTTCCGTAATTTTTCCCCAATAATTGAGACATTTTACGGAACTAAACGTAGAAATAACACACCAGCTTCATAAAATTTGTTGAACGTTCAAGAATTTTTGATTTTGGAGGCATAATAAGTCGGGAAGTTTCTGTAAGATTTTACTTCTTCGGGAAAAATTACGTGACTATTTCGCACTTTGTTCGATGATGAACCTGAAAATTCACTGAACGTTTCAGATTTCTTCTCTTCCATTCCTATAAAAACTACTGGAAAACGATTCCCCATTGCGGATTACGTGAATTTTTCCGTAATTTTCACTGAATATTTCTCTCCGTGTACCATTTAGTTTCGTTCGTCTCATTCATTTAGCAGCTGTTGAAAATTTGCAAAGTTCCATTTTACCCTACCTTTTGCTAAAGAAAATATGCGAGTTATTTTCTAATCATTGGAAATGACTCGATTTCACATGTTTCCCCACCAATCTAAAAAATTACTGATGTTTCCTCAAAAATGAACAAATTAGATTGTTGAAAAATGGATAAACATCCTTAACATATCCACATTGATAAATTCATTATTTTCTGTAAGATTACCTCCACAATTTTCCCAAAGTCTTCGATAACTCAGCATTATGAAGCTGTGGATATTGATCAGCTAATCTTCGTCTCGCTGCCTGTGCCCACACCATAAAGGCATTCATGGGCCTCTTTACATGAGTACTCCTGCGTCCTCCAGCTCTTGAAGTAACCGGAAGTAACGTCCAATCGTATCCTTAACAAAGAGAAAAGATAACAGGAGGTTTGTTTTATTGCAATCTGTTTGCGAAAATTATTCAGCGTTTGATGTTCTCTCTCTTTCTACGCTCCTATTCTCTCGTTTTCGGGCACGAGGCACACGGCTATTTACCGGAAACGGGGAACGGGATGAAGAGTACTGCAACGATAAGCTGACACCTGTATCCTCCCGTGAGACATGTACGTAGTTACTGGCAAATGTATATAGGTGTGTCTTTATCATCTCTCAGTTGAGATAAAACATTTTATGACTTGAGAAATCTTAGTCTGAGCCGGTGGTCTGCCCACAGTTATCTCGTGATTCGTTACTCTCTCTCTGCTAATTATCGCTTGGAAGGATTTTGATTTGGTATCTGATGTTTGTAATACTATGATAATTTTATTTGATCAAGGCACTTCTTCAAATGACTAATCATACACGCCGAAAAAAAGTTTCTGCACAGAGAAAAACCTAAACGTAAATTACATTTTGCTAAGCGTAATTTATAGTTTGCTAAACGTAATTTAATTGTAAAGACGTACTTTTCTAAAAAACTTTTCTAGCTCATATCGACGTTTCCTAATAAAACAAGGGTATTTCAATTTTATTCTTATAACAAGGGTATCTCACAATTCATATGAAAAATCGTCTGAAATCTCACATTTTCATTCTCTTGACAGCTGTATGAATGGTATAAATGCATCAGAAAGTACAAATAACATGAAGTAGTTCACATTGGAAGAGAAGCAAAATGATTTGCGAGCTCCAGGAGATTTAGAAATGGATGTGAACAGTCAACTTTCACATGAATTTTGAGATACCCTAGTCTTAACGCGAATTTTGAAATACCCTTATTTTAAAACGAATTTTGAGATACCCTTGTTTTAAAACGAAAATTGAAATCCCCTTGTTTTACAAGGAGATGTGGATATGATTGCAACTCATATTTGCCGGAAAAGTTTATTTAGGCCTTATGTCGAAATGCACTATTTCAGTAGCGAAGCAGTCAACCGGGTTAAGTCGATTTTGATTATTGGCCAGTTTTTGACGAATATCTCGGAATCTAAAAGAGATAGAAATTTTTTTGTCATAACCTTTTTTGTAGATGCAATTAAGTGTTATAAAAAAGGTTATGAACAAAATTTCGCTATCTCTCTTAGGTTCCGAGATATCCGTCAAAAACTGACGAAAAGTCAAAATCGACTTGACCCGGTTTACCGCTTCACTACTGATTTTCTCAGTATCGATTGGTATTCATCGGATGCTTTAGGATGAAATTATCAATACTAATACTTCGACACCTTCAAAATTATTGGATATTTCCTGAAAGCTTCGTTGCAAACGAATCAAAAACCCCGAGTGCGCAGCACAAGGGATTTTTCTGCAAAATTTGACACACTCGTTTCTTTACAGGGAAGCTTAACGAAAATATCCGATTAATTTTGGAGATTGAGTGGTATTGGGAGAATGATTTCTGGACTTTGGACCTGGCCATGTATAGGGCATTACTACGATATTTGGCAGTTATTTGGTTTAAAAAAAAACAATTGCAAAGCTAGGAGGGAATATTCACTTGTAATACCACAGGAGCTTCAAAATTATCGGGTTTTTCACTCGTGCTTCGCACTCGTGATTTTTTAACGTGAAAAACTTGACTCCTTCGTTTGTTTGCAACGAACCTATCGGAAAATACCCGATTAATTTTGAAGCTCGTGTGGTATTAGCGGGATTATTTTTGGGCAATATAATTGGACCATGAGACGAAACTCACAATTGAGAAACGAAAATTGTATAATTAACACTCATTTCGAATAAAAATTCTCGGATTACCACAATTGAATTCAATCTGTCAGTTGGACGAGGGGTTAATTCGACTGTATGATGTTTTGTTTTTTATATAGCAACGACTAGAGAAAATTATCAAAAAATTATCAGTTGAAAACCCTGTAAATTGTACGACGTGATGTCGAATGGGCCAATTATATTGCCCGATATTTGGGTTAGAAAAATAATCAGTAGTAATACCTCAAGAGTTTCAAAATTATCGGGTATTTCTCGATAGCTTCGTTGCAAACAAATTAGGGTATCAAGTTTTGTAGGTTAAAAAATACCGAGCGTTTGCCAGAGTCGAGGATTTGGTTCTGATTGGACGTACACAGGTCTTTCAAGATCTCGCCAGACCTAGATGGACCTGGTAAGTCGTAATCAGTTCTGCGACGTACTTTTCCAGAGACCTTTCGAATCCTCAGTTCTTTTCGGCTCTGAGAAGTCCTCCTCGATGCTACAGAGAACGCGCGATTTTACGAGCGGGTGAAGGGGAAAGCATGTATGCGGAGGGTTGAAATTTGTAGCCAACGAGGAGACAGGGTTGCAGAATATATTTTAGCCACCCTCATCTCCCCGTTTGCAGGCGGTGTTTAAATAAAAAATAGTGAAAGTTGATTCTGTATTTATTGACCCCCTGATGCCAACGAAACCCTCGGAGGTGACAGAAAAGGGGAAAAAAATTTTTTCATTTTCACGTGGGTCAATGGCGAAAGTCGATTTTCGCCAAAATTGAATTTTTTCGCCAAGTGAAAGATGATTCTGTATTTTCTAACAATTCTGATGCCAATGAAACCCCCAAAGGCGCGACAAATGTCGAAATAAAATTTTTTTTTCACCCCGAGCCAAAGAGTCAGATTTTCCGTATTTCCAGAGAAAAAGTCGACTTTCGCCAAAATCGAATTTTTTAGACGGGCGAGTGTTGATTCCAACTATTTAAGCGACGGGCTATTCAGAACTCTCAAAAGTATGTGGAAAAA
>NW_021681005.1:448277-448556 GCF_001412515.2 Diachasma alloeum
AGAACTATCAAAAGTATGTGGAAAAAGTGAAAAATGAAAAAAAAATTTTGTCACCGGAGGCCAAAGTGTCGGATCTTGGTTTTTTTTCGGGGGGAAAGTCGGTCCAAGGGTCACAAGGGTCACAAGGGTCAGATCTTGGATTTTTTGCCAAAATCGAATTTGTTAGCCGGGTGAACGTTGATTTTAACTATTTAAGCGACGGGCTATTCAAAACTATCAAAAGTATGTGTAAAAAGTGAAAACTGCGAAACCGTTTTTTTTGGCCCCAGCAAAAGGGTC
>NW_021681006.1:0-1356 GCF_001412515.2 Diachasma alloeum
TATATTGAACAATTGAGATGGAATATTTTCCAATCGAAAGCTCATTTCATTCAGAAACAACTGATAACATCTGATAGTATAATCCTAAACGCGTTAACCTCAGTATCAGTATTATGTCCTGTGATTTTTCATAATAACCCAAGTTATTCCATATCACTGGAGTGTCCGTTATGTTATGATCAAACTATCAATACAATTATGATTGAACTCAACCTAGAAGCAGTATTCAATCATGAGCATCGTTATTGTCAATATCTCCAAGAAATAATGGACATAACGATATCCGAAATTTTGGGAGGAACAAATTTTCAATGTCCACAATGCATGATAAAAAGTGTTGATTTCTATGATCATCTTTTTATTGACTGCCCAACAGCCCATAAATTTTTANGGTGATGCTTTCATTACTGAGGACGAACATTATAACGGCGGAGAAGAATTTCAACCAATTCATAAAGAAACTGAAGGCATAGAACATACATTAACTGGTAATGATAATGATGAATCAGATCTAGATAACCCATTCTCTATACCATTCATGAGAACTACAACAAATCAAAGTCATATCGATATGGAGTATATGTATTGTGAGGTATTTTCCCAAGCGCGTATGCGGGATTCAGACGCGTGGTTCTCCACGAACTTTCAGTGACCCTTTTGGACTCTCTCAACGCGGAATTAGAACGACGGGAATAATGAGAGGAGGTAAAATGCCAAAAAGGGCGCCAGTCCTTTTAACCGCCAAAGGAGAAGGTCACACCGTTGAGCCGCGTTCTACGACTAGCTCAGATAACCGCGGAGGCGTGTGGGAACAGGCTACAATGAGCGGAACTCAATAATATGCTAACTTTTACAAAACAAAAAAAAAATATTTTTAATCCAATGAGTTCAGTCTGATCTTTTACACGTGCGGGAGAGGACTCCCGCGAGCAAAGACGCTATACAACCAAAAAAAAAATGTAATTAACCTAGTGATACTAATTAACAAAAAGAAATAATAATAACTTTAGAGATGCTTGGGAGACGCTAAGACGCGAGGATCACCCGCAAGCGACGACGACGCGAGAGCCACGACATAAAAGTTATTGGGAAAGGTCGACGTAACCGATGAGTTAGGGCTAGGTTTCTCCACCAAAGAAAATTGATAATAAAACTCAAGTAGAGAAACTAAAAAAAAATCAAATTAAGAGGTAGCTGGAGGCTACAGAGTGCCGCGTCACAAGCAGACTCTAGTACATTCTCAAACGGCCCCAAAATGGGCGCCGGAGTGGATTCACTACTGGAAGGACGCGTGCACTCACAACGAAATAAGACGCTCACCGTGATTTCGCGAGAACACCAGGCAGACTCGTCTGG
>NW_021681006.1:3612-16862 GCF_001412515.2 Diachasma alloeum
GATATGGCCTCAATATCAATGATATCTTTCTGGTTATATTAATTGTATTCTTCTTTCTTCAAATCTCTTCTAATTGACCTTGATTCTGCTAAACTTATTCATTCTCTTTTTCAGAACCTAATGTGAAGCCCTTTTCCTGATACAAGACCCGATTGAGATGGGTGCAGTAGGGCACAACGCAGTAGAACAAACTTGCCTCGAGATTTGGAAGTTCAACACAAGATGGAAATGGTGAAAATGGTGATTGCAACGCCGAGGTTTTTGCCTTTTTTTAGCGATCGATGGTATGCCTCAATCGATAAAAAAGAATGTGTACAACTGCCAGAGTTATCAATCGCCATTTTCACTATTTTGTGTTCAACTGCCTCTCTAGGCACTATTTCGCAGTTGAGTGTATTCTACTGCATTGTGTCCTACTGCACCCATCCTGTCCCTATGGATGACCATTTCCACTTCCATGTTTTTATTTTGAGTCAATACCTACTCTTTTTTGTATTTTCCGTCTGGGTTTTCGAAGAGAGTATGGGGTTAAGGACCCCAGATAACTGAAATCGTAGTTACCTGTCATAACTACCATTTTAGTTGTTGTTAACAGGTTGGCCTTAATGAATTTAATTCCATAATTTAATATGAAGCCATATTCTAATAAAGTCGTATATACTTATATATATTTCATGAAGTGATGATAAAATTTTAAATTGTTGTTATTGTTGTTAAACAAAGAATTGTAGGATCCTTACTTTCTTAATCTTAATTGACTTCCTTAATCTCCAACAGCATGGGGGGGGGAGTGAGCGAAGCGAGCGGGGGGGCAAAGCCCCCCCGGGATTGGCGAGCGAAGCGAGCAGGGGGGGGAGCCCCCTAGTTATAGATACTATCCGTGTGGGTTTTATAAGAGAGTTGAATTAAGGGCACGTGACAAGTAAAATATTATTTCAACTACAACTTGCTGATGTTTTATTTCAATTATCCTTAACAATCCGTAGTTGTCGGGGTGACAACTCATCAAAGCAAAATAGAGGGAGGGTAGTGTTATCTGATATCAACGCCAATTTCACTGTTCTGAAAATGGGAAAATAATAGGGGTAGTTCCATCATCTTTTGACTTGAACAAGAATGCTTTGAGAAAAAAAAATTGAGCAGTCATTTCATTGATATTGCTCATAATATTTTCAGTAGATCACAAAGATGAAAAAAAAAAAATCTCATATACAATATGCTATAACTTAACAACAAATGATGCGATTCTCTCCATATTCTGATACGATGAAGAGCTTATTAATATCAATTTTTTAAGCGATCATTAATTCCTCTCTGATAATAATTACTTGAGTTATCGTTGAAAATCAATTTTCGTAAAAATACGAATATTTCCGAATCTTTCTGCCGATTTCAATTCCAATTGGTCTCAATGGATGGAGCGCATGGAAGTCTATATTCACAGGAAAATTTATGAGATTCTATTGATCCTTCATGAAGAAATTTCAAAAAAACGAAAAAAATTTCAGTGAAAAATTACGGAGTCTTCTAAATCGTCATGGGAACTTCAAAACTAATCAGTGTCAATAGATAGAGCTTTTAAAAGTCTATATTCATTTCAAAAAATCATGGTGTTCCATCAATCCCTGGTGAAAAAAAGAGAGAGAGAAAAAAAAAAAGCAAAAAACACATACATACATACATCCATACATACATACATGCAGACACCATCTAAAAACCGCATATTCGGACTTTTTAGGCTACATTTAGTTACCCTAACACAAAAAATTGGGAACTTAAATATGACCGAATACAAAGCTTCCATTCGAAAGCAATATTAATCCGTAGAGGCTACTCCAGTTTTTCTTACAATTCTCATCTGAATCACGAGGAAGTATTTGTTGCAAAACATTTGTATATTTCAACTCTAATAGTTATTTTGTCATTCACTCTTTCTAAAGGAGATCGATAAGATCCTCCACCACACATATTGGAAATTGTCTTCTTTCGAGAAGAAATCCAATATACAACTGGTAATGTGTTGAGTTAAATTCGAGGGTGGTTTACCCCCTACACCCATTCTTTCTAAAAAATGCAAAAACCCGTATTTCCTACTTTTACTGGCTCATTTGATAGCCATTCATACTATTGAAATACGAGCGTTATTTTGTTTTACAAGATTTCTTTTTATTTGAACCCCTATCATTTTTTTTAAATTGACCCTGTTCAAATGCAGCAAACGTCATTTTTCATCATGTTTCTTATAGATTATCATGCATTTGGTTTCGTTCTAAAATTTTGAATGCCAATATATGAAAAAGTCATATGGTCCTGAAAACCTGTCAACTTCGGAGGTTGGTTTCACCCCCTAAAAATCTTTATCCGCAGAAAAAAAATACGTATACCTTAGATTTTTATGGGGAATAACATATTTTAAGCTCATCGAAATCGGTGAGGGATACTCGGGACCGTCAGTCAATTTTTGACTAATCCTTTTGAAATTCGACACATAATTCAATCAAACTTTTCTCTGGGCCCTTAACGTTTCTTCAAATCGTTATATTGAAATATGAATAGTTTTTCCATTGAAAAATGCTACAGGAAAAGGATTGAAAGAACAATATACCGCCAATCTGCAAATTTCAATGCGATTCTTTTCAACTTCCCGATCTGTCGGGTAGTTATAGTAATGACCCCGGAAATCGAATGTGGAATTTTCATGATTTGTCCACGTTTCTTAACGTTTAGAATCATTTTCAATGAATTTTGAAAACATGTTCGTATGTTTGTGTGTGTGGGTGTGTGTTTTTTTTGTCTGTTGGGAAAATGCATTTACGCACGACCACCAGAGGGCGGGGATAGGTGTTTTCCTCCGTCAAGTGAGTGTGGGACTCGGGCAGTGAGTGTGACTCCCACTGCCGATACCCATAAACTCCAGTCAGACATATATCCACTAACCTTTATTTCTTTCGCGGCACCACGATAAAGTATTACCTCGCGAGGGAGGTCTCAGCTGTTCGCTCTTCCACGTTTTCCATCTATCGTGCTTCTCCTCATTCCGCTAAGGTGCTGGCTGTCAACGAGAGGTTTCATTAGATTTCTCACTTATGCTGTAGCTTTGCGCTCACGCTCTTCCCTTCTGAGTTCTTTGATGACTGCGGCCGCAAAGTTATTCGTTGCATCCCAGCCTGCCTGCGATGACAGCATAGCTTCCACCATGGTGTCAGCCAAGACCTCCCTTCCAAGGTCAGATTCCCAAACACGCCGCATCTCGCTGAAGCGGGGGCATCTGAAAACTACATGCTCCACGTCTTCGTCGACTTCGGCGCAGACTGAGCACTTGGGGGAATCCTCATGTTTGAATTTATGAAGATGCGCCCGGAAGCACCCATGTCCCCAAAACATTTGCGTCAGGTAATAATTAACCTCACCATGTGTGCGGTTTAACCAAGCATTCACCTGTGGAATCAGCCGATGAGTCCATCTTCCCTTCGACGAGTTGTTCCACTTCTCCTGCCATTGCCGTAGAATTTTTCGTCTCTCTTCTGCGTCAACATTTCTATAGAGAGCATCCCGGCTATAACGCACACTGTGTCTTCGGACACCGTACGATAAGCGCTCGCGACTCGCAGGGCCCTCAGTCGATAGACTGGTGCAATTCTCCGCCATGATTCCTGCAACTTTAATGCATCCACCTAGATGGAAATGCCATTGGTGAGCACCGATGTGACCACCGACGACAGCAATGCTCGTCTTGTCTGTTTTGGTCCTCCTATGTTGGGCATGAGGCGCGATAAACTGGATTTGACTCCAGAAGCCTTAACTTCTACAGGCTCAGCTTGCCGCTTGAAATTAAGGTGGGCATCGATCATCACTCCCACGTATCGGATGTATGGCTGGGAGGTGATTTCACAGGACCCAACTTACAGCGTGATTTCCTCAACTTTCTTCCTGCTAGTGATCAGCACGGTTTCGGTCTTATATTCAGCTAGGCTCAGTCCCACAGTGTTCATCCAGCGACAGATCGTCTCGAAGGTCATGTCGAAACTGAGGCTGATCTCCTCCAGGTATTTGCCCACGATGACTAAGGCTACGATATCCGCAAATGGCATGAGTTTAGTTTCAGTTCCGTGGCAGTTCCAGCTTCAGTAGACCGTCATACATGATGTTCCACAACAAGGGACCCAATACCGAGCCTTGAGGTACACCTCTGGTGACTCTGTACTCCTCAGGACCATCCTCCGTGTCGTAATTCAGGATTCTTCCGGTGAAATAGCTGCCAATCATTTTCCGCAAGTATTCCGGTACATTAAACTTGCTGAGAGCTTCCATTATACAGTCCCATCTGGCCGAGTTGAAAATATTCGTAATGCCTCGTGTCTCCACTAGGCAATACTTCTTGGCGCCATTCAGTCATCTTTTGCCTGAAATCGCGTTCTTGGCAGTCTCGACGACCAGGCTGATCGCATCCAGAGTGGACCGGCCTTTTCGGAAGCCATATTGGTTGTATGCCAACAGGGGTTCGATGCCGCTTCTATTCGTTGATAGACAATACGCTCGAGGATTTTGTCCGCGGTATCGAACATGCAGAGCGGACGGTACGATGACGGGTCGTCCGGTGTTTTTTTCTCCTTTGGGAGTAGTACTAATCTCTGCTGCTTCCACATGGCAGGGAAGGTGCCCTCCCTTTGGCACTCGTTATACACATCCAAGAACATCACTGGTCTCGTGTGGATAGCTGCCTTCAGGGCGATGTTGGGGATTCCATCGAGACCAGGGGCGTTGGTGTTACCCAAGCTATTGCAGGCTTCCATCAACTCCTCTTTGGTGATTAGTGGCAACATTATCTCTTCTCCCTCTCTGACAGGACGATGAAGTTCCGGTTGTTGCGAAAACAAGACTGTGACGATTTCCTTCATCAACACCGGACACGTAGGCGACAGCATTGGTTGACTCTTGAGTTTCGTCATCACCACTTTATAAGGTCTACCGCATGGATCACCTTCTACCTCATCAAGAAGCACACTCCAAGATTGCTTTTTACTGCACTTCATAGCTTTGATGAGTTTCCGGCGTGCCTTCTTGTACCTCATCCGCAGCTCCTCGGAGATCGGTTTTTTACAGCCACGTTGAGAAGCTCTTCTAGCAGCATTACACTCCTTGCGCAGGGTAGCGATGGTGTTATTGCACCAGTAGACCGGTGGATACCGGTTTGTGGTCCGCTTCTTGGTCATGGTGGCATCGCATGCTTCTGTTAGTCATTTAATGACGTTAATCAGTTACTCTCCATAAACAGTTGCTCTTTGCAAGGTTGCTGCTCACGAAGGTGAGGTCTACAATTAAGCTTCATTCTCCCCTCACGGAAGTCGGATCATTGCCGCGGTTCAGCAGGACTACGTCCAACGATGACATGGCTTCCAGTACAGCTTGCCCCTTGACGTTCATCTCTTTACTTCCCCAGTCGACTGCCCAGGCATTGAAGTCCTCGGCTATTGCCACAGGGAAGTGCTGCTTCGTATCCTCTCAGTCGATCTAAGAAGTCCTTGAATTCTTCAGTGAAAAGGCTCGGCGGGGCGTAGCAGCTGTAGAAGTGAGTTCCATCAACCTTCGCCGTCACGAAGTCATTTTGTGTACTATTATTTGTGGTTTGAAATGGCCGTTTGCCACAAGCCCAGATTACCGCCTTCGTGCTCGCATCAGTGACCCAGGGTTGAGCATCCAGGTGACGATACGGCTCTGAGATAATAACAAGATCAGACTTCAACTCACGCGCCGTCTGCATAAGCAGGTCATGCACGACCTCACAATGGTTGAGATTGAGTTGGAGTAATTTCATCTTCGATCATTGAGGACCCTCTGTAGTGCCTCCTTATTAACTAGGTATCTACTGCTACCAGCAATGTGGGCACAATTCTCCGTGTTACCTTTCTCACTGCACAAGGCGCATTGGGGCTGCTCCGTGCAATCTAGAGCCTTGGGGCTGGACGCTGAGCATTTGACGCAGAGTTTGGACTGATCGACTGTACTCGTGCACTTCTTGGCGAGGTGCCCGTAGTGCCAGCACTTGAAGCACTTAACTGGTCTCTCCACTCTGCTCACTCGGCAATAAATCCAGCCTATCCGGATTTTGCCAGTGTCCCCCAAGATATTCTTCGCTTCGAGTACACGCAGTGTCACCAATGCCGTCTGTGCCCCTCCGTAGGCCTTTCGCAAGGATTTTATGGCATCCTGCGTCATCTGCACCTCGTTGCCCGCTGTCTTGCATAGGGCTTCCAAAATTTCCTCCTTCCTTGTCATATCATCGAGATCTTTGATCTCGATATTCTCCTGAGGGCCCTTGCTAAGAACCTCAGCGTCTTCCCCGAGAAGACCAGCTATGGTTGTTTGCAATACCTGCGCTTTGCTAGAACTGTCTTTGGACAAGACGATGAGCATGTCCTCTGTGGCTGTTCTGCATATCTTATCAACGCACCCCAGCGCCTGATCTGGAGGAACATCCTTCTTCACCTTCGTTAGAATCTGGGCATACTTCATCTTATCTGTTGAGCGAATGATCAATGCATCGGACCTAGATGCTGATTTTCCCATTCTCCTACTACTCCGGGGAGTATTTGGTAACGTCTTTGGAGTTTTGTTAGCTTTCTTCGTATTCTTCACGGTCTCAAAACCGCAGTTGTCGGCCGGATAGTCAGATATCTTGTCCGGTAGGGCTGTCTGTGGCCCTTTCGGTTTTTGGGCTTCTTACCATCATGACCAAGCGAGTCACGCTTCCGCCGTCTTGTTTGACGGATGTCCCGAGAATCCACTGCGGATGATGCGTCCTTAGTTTCTAGTTCAGAGTCCTTCGTTGTAGTCTCGGATAGTGTCCGTTGACGTACAGACAATAAGCCCTGTCTGTTCATTTCTGCTTGAGGAGCGGGCTGTTTCGCTCCCACTCGAGATTCTTCCAAAGCTCTCAATCTTCTGAAGGCACTATTGATGTTAGTCACCTGCGATTTCATCTCCTTGTGAACGTTCACTCTAGGTTGAACGAACTCATGAAGGTCGTTGATAAGCCTTGCAAGCCTATCCCACAGCTGACTTCTCTCATCTGCTGCCCCTGCTTCTGCTTCTTGTAATTTGTTTCTTTGATTCTTCATGTTTATCCCACGAGTACCTAGGGAAATGACAGACCACCTCAGCAGAGCCCCGGTTGCTGAGACTAGGCCACTTAATACACCTGGGGTGGGCCCTGGTGCCCCAGGAACCACCGTTTGCGACGCCAACTATCCCTGGCGCCTTCCAGAAATCAGCACGGTGAACACCTTGACATTGGGGGGGGGGGGCTTCAACTGCTGAGGGGTGTAGGTGTGTATGTGTGTATGTATGTAAACAAAATTTTGCCCGACGATTACTATCGAACGAATGATATTATTCAATTTTTTTTTGCAATCGATGCATTTTTGTGTAACTTAGAAGTGATTAGTTCGTGAAGACGATCGTCTCAGCGGTTCTTCAGTTATTCGCAAAAAACATGTGAAAATACGCCAAAAATTACGTTATTTTTACTTATTTGATCATTTTTCCTGTGAAAATGATGCAATTTGGATTGTTCTCCACATAATCGATGAATCTTCGTATGCAGTAGAACAAACTGGATTGTTAACAAAATCCACTCAAGCGTTTTTCAGCTATTCTAGAAATGACACTTTTTGAAATTTGATTTTTTTAAAATTATCATAGCTCTGATTCGATAACTGATCACAATAATGATCTCCTTAAAACCCCCACATGGGGTTGAATGGGGGGACATGGAGCAGGGGGTGAAATGGACCGCTGGGAAAAGTGAACCCGTGTGCCCTGAATTAGAACAACTATGTGGTGAAATTAATATAGGTGGGATTGTATGCATTAGAAGGGGCGAAGAAGATTGTGTCGAAATTCCAGGCGGATTCGTCACCTGCGGAACTCCAGGGTATTTATGTATAGAAAGTGAGAGAGAGAGAGAGAGAGAGAGAGAGAGAGAGTAAAAATTTATAAACCGTTACCTTTTTGTCGCGATAAAAATCTATACGGAGAATTAGATCTACCTGCTACCTTAACTCTACTTCAGAGCTACCTTAAGTTCGAAAAACTACTTAAATTGGTTACCTATCGCGTGAATCGATTCCCTAAATTTTTAGAATAATATTCATTAAATAACTTCATTAAATAAACCAGATATTTTGCAGATTTTTTTTTTTTGGAGTTCGTTTCGTTGAGTTAAAGTTTAGTAATTTTGAGATTTTCCTACGTAAATTCGGTTAAGGATCATGATATCACCGTGGAATATTTGGCCAAGATAAGGTGCTACCCAGTGTTTCCTGCAGCCCTTTTTGGTTTGTCGATAGAGTGAGTACATAGGTCGAGTTGAAATGCTTGCGCTCCCTTGAGCGAGAGTGTTAGGACTTTCAGTTGGAAGGCCGTGGAGACGATTGCCCAGTCGTCGAAACGGATCGCCATTGGGCTTTTAGTTTAGTTAAGTTTGCGTTTGAGTTTTCGTTGGTAAAGTCCTAATTCCTCTCCGGAGAGTGCCCTCTGTAGATAAGCTACCATATTCCGGTCGTAGATGGAGTGAAAACTCGCTCAGCCATCTCAATTTCGCGTTGAGTTCAAGTCATTACAGTTTTGTTCAGTTGAAATAATTAGAATCAATTATATGAAAATTCAAATTTAAACCTTTGAATATTTCGCGCTGAATTACCCCGGGAATCGATAGTTCGCGTCTCCGGCACTCGAGTCAGCACCGTACGGGGCTAGTCTCCCCCAGACTCCCCTCCACTATGCAATAGGCCCGAGCGGACACACGCGAGAGTCGCCATTAGAGAGAGATCCGCCCGGACGACCAAGAGTGAGGTACAAGTCCATTTAGCTCCCTGAACAAGTTCTCTTTTGAGGTAATTATCGAAGCCCCGTGACCAAAATACCGTCGAATTCAATGCTCCAGATCACGGTGAGTACTCGTGTACTTATTTAGAAGCGATTAAAAGTGAAATAGTGCGGTTTTCCGGTAAAGCAGTTGGACCACGCGGAATGGCGTCGCTACCTCTCGGAATGACGCCAACACCGATACTCATGGTTTGAAGGGTAGAAAACTCTTCAAACAAACCCAAATGCTCCCTGGAAACTACCTAAAATTATTTAAATGATAATTACGCTACCTGAATAAATTCAAATCGTAATAATGCTACCTACCGTAACTTTTGGGCTAAATTTCATGCTTTATGCGTCTCGCTACGGCGATTGATGCAACTCGCTAACTGCTTCATTGCTACCTTTTTGCTTGCTACTTTTCCTCGCTCTCTTTATGTAATTATTCTACGCTACCTATTTCTTTATATTTCTCCGACTCACAAGAGTTCTGGAGGAAAAATGATGCCACCTGAATTGTTCTGAAGCTACCTTTTTCGCGTTTTAATGCTCTCTAGCGTTCGTTGAGTTTTGCATTCCGGTTGGGCATGGGGACGCTATCTTTTTAGTTATCTTTACTTTTATGGTTGGAATCCAAAACAATAAAATTATCTAAGCTCTCTTGCGTTAATAAATACCCTACCTATTATCGTAGAAATCATTTGAGGCGGTAAGCTACCTGTTTTCATCCAGAAAACCTCCATTTCCGGGTTAGAAATGCTCCCTTCCGGTAAATCAGCCACGTGGCTGATTCAAGCTCCCTAGCTCATTTTGCTACCTTTTCGGTGGATGAGATTCCCGATTTTAATGCGCTTCAAATGGCGTAGAGTTAGGGAAACCATTACAAAGGCGCTCCAGAATTCGGAATTCGATTAATTACAGTCGACAATAAGAAAAATTAGTACCTTTTCGTAAGCTCTCTCTTTATCCCGCGTAGCTACCTCATCCGTTCTCTCTCGCACGTACGCTACCTTCCTATAGTCTCTCTCTCTCGGATTCGTGTTCCCCTCGTGGACAATACTTTTGCTTCTTTCGATCAACTTTGGATTGGGATCGCTTTCTTTTTCATACTTAAAATTATTATTCGCATCTTTCGAGTCTTTTGGAGTTTAATGGATCATTTCAGAGTATTTAAAATTATTTTGAGTCACATTGATGTAATTTTGTATTTGTACGAATTTACAATTTTGTATTAATATCGGCAATAGCGAAACACGTCAGTACAATTATGTTTATTATTCAATATCGACCTTACCTATCCCGTTTAGAATTTAAGACATTGGTTTATTGGTTTCTCGATCGATGATTGGCTTTGTTAATTGATGTTCTCGTCCACGAATCCACCCCTCTCTCCACGATCCGCACACTGAGCAGCCGAGGAAATCCCGTACCCTCGTAATCCACATTTCCGCGTATGGTTTGTCATATGTTTCTTGTCGTTATTGGATTTTTGGGGACAATCAGTATTTAGTTTTAAGAAAATACGGTTCCGTTTACGGTTTGTCGATTCCGCGTTGCTAAAAATCGGCTGGCGCCCTAAATACACGAAGTAAGGATTGGATGAGCTGCTGATTGTTCCCGAAGTCCAGTTTTAGCGTTATGGTTTTTGGCGTTTCAGACTTGTCGGATTACGAGAACGAAGGTAATCAGTTGGCCGTGTTTGGATAATCAAGAATTTTGGTTTAGGGTTTATTGAGTATTTGTTGAGGCCAAAGAAAAATCATTACAAGAGTCAATAGAAAAGATCAATATGACTGAGACATAATCAGATGAAAAGAAGTGTACTGTGATAGAATTTCCAGTATTCTGGGTCAGGAGTACATTTACTCCCTTGGTTCACAACCCTCATTGAGTCACGCGTATCTACTCAACCACCAGAACTAATTGAATTAGATGAGAACAATTGACTTGACCATTCTTGAATTATTGGAATGGATCATGAAAATTTCGTGGTACAGATTTTTGTGCTACGATTGCACTTGGATAAAACATGAGAATCAAATTTTCTCTATCACCATCGATGCGCCTCAATGAGACTTGGACCTGATTAAATTTTGAGTTGAATCGTTTCGGCGGTTTGTTAGTTATATAATTGAAACTAAAAATAAAAATTTATCGAATTTTTTTGTCAGTCGATTATCGTGCGAATAATGTTTTTTTCCGGAATCTGGGTAAATTATCCCATTTAGAGTAAGAAAACAATGAGTGATGACCCAAATTTTCAATTGTCAATAACAATTATTAAGGGGGGGACTCTGGTAAAACTTTGAAGTCTGCGATTAGTGACGGGATCCACTGAACAACTTTTGATGGGGATGATGAAAAAGTTGGAAAAATGATGGACCCAACCCATTTTGCCCCGTATTTTAATGTAAATAATAATTTCGAGTATTTTTACATCAAAAATGCCCTTGCACCACAGTTTTCATACGATCCAGGTTTTCTTTTCTTTAGAATGTTCGTCTGACTTCAAAGAATAAAATCACTTATGCTTTTTGCCTTAAGTGGAATAGATCATGAAATAATTAATTTTTTCAATTTACTGATTTCACGAGATTCTGCATGACGTCAAACATATTGCGTATATTTTTTTATTGAACAATCGTTCATTGCGTTATTTTCATGTACCATTATAATCTCCAACAATTCCCATAAACAATTTTTTAGATGTTATGCAGAGACGAGTGAAAATAGTCAATGAAAAAAATCCATTGGATGGGATTTGAATTAATTTTGTCTAATCGATGCGTCTCCATATAACTTGATTCTCATTGAAATTTGAGCGAAATCACCTCAGTGGTTGTTTAGTTTTTGAAATAAAACTTTCGAATTTTGCAATTGAAAAAAAGGGCAAGTTGGAAAATTTTAGAGTAGGTTAACTTTGAAGTTGAAAATTTTTAAGTGAATCAGCTTCGGAGTTGAGAGAATTATGAAGTGGGTCAAGTAAAGTGGGTTTAATTGAAACTTGATTGAAGTTTGAGTCAACTTAAATTGCAAATGCGTTCTTTGCAAAATCACCCTAAGGGTAATGCCACAATGGGTGCAACACTAAACGCATCCAACGCATGAAATAATTATCCAACTGTTTACCGAATATTTCTGACAATGACTAGCGTTGCGTATAGCGTGCGCTACATTCACTGTGGCATGACCTCAGCGTTTATTAAATCTGCGAAGAAACTTTCCTTCTATGGGTATTTCCCCGGGGAAATGTGAGAAAAATATTGAATAAATACATAATAAAAAAAAGTAATGAAAGAAACAACAAATGGTCGGGAAGTTATTGGTTCGACCCGTAATCGGTCACACCCAATTCCACAAACCCCTACCGGTCATACTCCAAAGAGGCAAAGCGCGCGACCAGGCCTGTTTTCTTCGATGTTCTTAGCTTGTATTTAGTAATAAAGGAAAATAATATATTCAATTTTTTTATTTCAGAAAATTATTTGAGGTGTCCATACCACTGTTCCAATAATGCTTTGGAGAAATTTTAATTTATAACCTATAAATATACAAATGATAATTTTTTTTTCCACCCATCAGTTGTAAAGTTGTGAATAAAGTCTTAAATTTTCAAAATTGCCTGATATTTCGTTTTTCCAAAAAAATGTAACCCCAATCGGCCTTTTAAGGGATCATTCTGGTTTAGACACTTAAAAAAAAGGACAATTAAATAAATTTATTTAGGCTTTTATTTATAGAAATAGTAATAATTTATTAAATAAGTCCAGTAAATATGATCTTAAAAAACACAAAAAAAAAATTTTCAACTAATATTTAACTCTTTATATTTATGAAAATGGCCGCCAATTGTAATGTCTCGCGGAATTGACATGTCACTGGCGGCGTTGATATCTCGATGATGGATCATCTGAAATGAAAAAACCAAAAATATTTAGATTCAGTATGAGTGTAGCTCTCTTGCAAAGCAGAATTATAATTATTTATTAATAATTAACAAAATGGCGGACATGTAAAAAAAAACCTGAAAAACGCGTTTTTTTTTGCGTTTTTCGCGTGAAAAAAAAATAGTAAAAATTAAAATTTTAATATAATTCTGCTTTACTGGAGAGCTATTTATGTGGAGAATATGTGGTTAAAATTTCAAGAGAATCGGTTCAGTGGTTACGGAGAAATCACCGCCGCCGACCGGAAAAATGTAGTTTTGAGAAAAACGCGTTTAAAGATTTTTTTAGTGAAAAATCATGAAAAAATCTTACCTTCACTTAATCTGCAATGCCTGCACCGTACAAAATGCCTTCAGCCTGCTCAAAATTTTCATTTTCTTCCAGTCTAGCCTTCTTTTGCTCAGTTCTGGCCTCTTTGGAAGACTGGGAGCTGCG
>NW_021681006.1:17133-28512 GCF_001412515.2 Diachasma alloeum
CTTCGCTCGCTCCCCGCCGCCCGATGCGACCTTGTGTGAGTGACCGTAAGTGGCCCCCCCTCCTAAGGGGTGAGCAAGAGAAAAACATGATTGGTTTAATTTTATTTACCCCCCACCTCTCCTAAGGGGTGATCAAGAGAGAAACACGATTGCTTTAATTTTATTTACCCCCCCCCTCTTTACAGGGGGACATACGACCTTGTGTGTGTGACCGTAAGAATTCGTCCTCCCCCTCTCCTAAGTGGAGAAGAAGAGAGAAACACGATTGGTTTAATTTTATTTACGCCGCAACCCCTTTAAAGGGGGAGGGGATCGGGCTCCATCCAACTCCTGTCCAGTGGGGTAAGAGTCTTGGGACTCATATAGCCTATATGACCCTTGTGCTCCATATGACCCTTATAACCCTTAGGACCCATATGAATTCACTTATGTTCCACATGACCCTTGTGACCCTTAAAGCCTATATGACCCTTCTGACCCTTATGACGCCCGGAACCTTCATACCCCCTTCTTGAGGCTTCAGCCTCATGTCACGGCAGGTTGATCCGCTGATCACGTATCACTGAGTTGCAGTCCAAGTTGGATATTTTGGAGACCTATTGGGGTCAGTTCAAGGAGGAACACGTGAAGCTGCTCTCTAGCAAGGACTGCGCGGCGATTCTTGAGCACGACTACGTCAAGACGCAGGTTTACGACAAGTGCTTGGAATGTTACTCCGCCACAAGGACTACATTCATCGGACTGATCAAGTCCCTGGACGACTCGGTGGATTTCTCGGAATCATTTCTTCGTAAACCTGCTGCATCGGCGTCAACTATGCAGGTAGCTCAGAGGTAACTGCCAAAAATCTCTCTACCCCACGTTTTCAGGGGATTTTTCACAGTAAACCCCTTATAAGGATCTCTTCCTCTCGATGGTCGTTGGCAATAATAACATCTCCATGGTCGAGAAGTTTCATTATCTTCTGACTTCCCTTGTCGGCGACCCGAAGAAGCTGATTTCCACCCAGCCAGTGTCCCAAGACTCCTTCCTTCCAGCCTGGGAAATAAAGGTTTCCTCATATCTACCCAGCTGGAGAAGTTGTTCACCGCGCCGAAGATCATCAGCCGAATGGCCAAGGAGTTCAACGCGCTGCTCAACTCCACCACTGAAGCGTTGAATACCTTGAAATCACTGGGGCGGCCTGTGCAGCAGTGGGACGACATCCTGGTGCATGTTGTTTCGAGTCGGCTGGACTGCAAGACGAGGGAGGTGTGGGAAATTAAGATCGGCGCTACCACGACCTTCCTTCGTATGGGGAGTTAAAGGAGTTCATTTTAAGCAGGGCGAGAGCAGTGGAGAGGATTAAGCTGCAGGCTCCCCAAGGGGTTACGTCGAGTTCTCACCAGCAGCCACCAAAGTCCAAACCAGTAAAAGTCCTGAACGTCTCTGCTGATACTCAGAAGCCATCAGAGCAACGTCCTTGTCTATCATGGGCAGAAATGAGCGAGAACGTCTGCTCTATGTGCTCTGATGGTCATCATGTTGACAAGTGTCCGAGGTTCAAGCAGTTGAGTCCAGAGAAGAGGAAGGAGTTTGTGGAGAGGAAATATCTCTGCTTCAACTGCTTGGGCAAGCACTCGCTTCGGAACTGCAAGACTACCAAGAGCTGCACTGTGTATCATAAACGTCACCAGTCAATGATACACATCAGTCGTCCTCAGAACGATTCTCAACGTTCTTCTCAGCCAGACCAGTCGCAGTCTCGAGTTCATGGTTCTCAGTCTGGTAACAATACTGTGCAGTCCACTGTTCAGGGGCCTGATTCAGTGCAGCAGTGACCTTCTCAACCAACGACTTCATCGACAGCGGCTCCGGTAACTTCAGAAGGTTCTCTACGGCGGTCACTGTTAAGTGATTCTCCATCTGTAGCATTATCAGTTCATGAATCGTCATCTCAACTCAGACCAGGTGTTCTTCTCGCAACAGAGCTAGCTTCTCTCGTTTCAGAGAATGGATGTTGCTGTGAAGTTCGGATGTTGTTGGATCCTGGATCTGAGTTATCATTTGTTACAGATAGTCTTGCGGTAAAGCTAAGTTTGTTGAAGTTTCCAGCTTTGCTACCTGTTGTTGGTATTAGTGGATCAAGGTCATACTCAAAGGGGTATTTTCAGTTCTGTCTGAAGTCACTCCACTCAGACAAACAGCTTCAGATCACGGCCTACATTCTTGACCATCTCACATCAGCATTGCCATCGTTCTCAGTCTCTGATACTCAAACTTGGAGCCATCTCAAGGGACTGAGGTTAGCTGACCCGGAGTACATGAAGCCAACAACTATCGACCATCTCATTGGCGCGGACTTCTTCGGGTCAATAGTGGAGCCACAGATCATCAGGGGCCTTCAGACTCCCCTATAGCCATGTTCACGATCTTCGGTTGGGTGGTCCTCGAACCTACTTCGGCAGTGACTTCAATGGTGTCTAGCTCTAATCACGTCTCAGTCAGTAACGAGGAACTTCACGACCTTCTCACCTCGTTCTGGCTGCAGGAGGAAGTCCCGAAGGTCGAACATAATGATCTCACTAAGAAAGAGGCAGATTGTGAAGAGTTTTTTCAGCGCACCCATTTTCGAGACGACTCAGGGCGTTATGTGGTTCGGCTGCCTCTTATACGTTCTCCGACAGAGCTTGGCTACTCTTGCGGTCGAGCTAACGCATGTCTCTCCAGCCTGTTTCGGGGAATGGAGAAGGATCAACGGACTCTTCAGCTATACACTGAATTTCTCAAGGAGTACGAAGAGTTGGGGCACATGGTGCGTGTTCCCGTCTCATCTAATTCGAGAAATACCGGGGGTTTGAGAATCGCCTGTCACTCTGAGGGGATGACCTTGGCACATGGAGCTTCGGCTTCAGGAGGGTTGAGGGACTCTGAGAAGGGGCAGTTGAATCATGACTCCAAGCAGTGTTCTGCTCTAAGACACCAACTTTGTCAACTCCTACGTACTACTTTCCTCATCATGGTGTTCTCCGGGAAAGTAGTGAAACAACAAAGCTGAGAGTAGTGTTCAATGGCTCCAGTAAGACCAGCTCAGGAGTGTCACTAACTGTCATTCAACACACTGGAGCTAAAATGCAGAAAGATATCTCGAACGTACTGCTCTTATCCAGGCAGAGCAAGTACATTTTCATGATGGACATTACGAAGATGTTCCGTCAAATCAATGTGCATCGTGAGGACTAGCCTCTTCAACAGATTCTGTGGCGGAATTCTCAAGGCCAGTTCACTTACCAGCTCACCACCGTGACCTACGGGACTAAATCGGCCCCATTCTTAGCCTGTAGAGTTCTCAACCAACTGGCCGCGGACGAAGGACATCGTTTTCCTCTAGCAATCTCTCCGTTGACCAGCGGAAGATACGTGGATGACATCGGTGGTGGTGCTGAGGAGGAGAGTGATCTCCTAGAAGTCTCCAAGCAAGTGCTAGATCTCTGCTTAGCTGGTGGTTTTCCTCTAGCAAAGTGGCACAGTAATAGCCCATCTCTACTCCTATCTCTGAATCCAGAAGGTGTCTCTCAGGATCATAAGCCACTAGAGGATTCCATCACGAAGATTCTTGGTCTGAAGTGGGATCCGAATACAGACCAACTCAAGTTCTCGATCCACCTCCCAGTTAATTCAAAGGTGACGAAGAGGAATATTCTCTCTGCGATAGCTCAACTGTTCGACTCTCTTGGGTTACTGTCTCCTTTGGTGCTCAAAGCGAAAGCCATTTTGTAGCGTCTCTAGTTGGAGAAGCTGGACTGGGACGATGAGCTATCACAACAACTCGCGAACAAGTGGACTCAGTTTCGTGGGGAGCCATCTCAGATCGAAAAGATCTCTATTCCTCTTTGGCTCGGAATAAAGAAGGATTCTCAGGTGAAAATCCACGGGTTCTCAGATGCATCTCAGTCAGCAATGGCTGCAGTGGTGTATCTGAGAGTAGTGAGTTCGGTCGGGGTCAGCGTCTCGTTGGCAATAGCTAAAACCAAGGTAGCCCCGCTGAAGCGGCTCACTATTCCACGTCTCGAGCTCAACGCTGCAGTCATTCTGGCAAAACTCACAAGGTACGTGCGTGATCAGCCCAACCTTGATGCCGCTCCTGTGTTCCTGTGGACAGACTCGGCGGTTACCCTGGCGTGGATCAGTGCTCATCCTTCTAGGTGGAAGGATTATGTCCATAACAGGGTAGCCAGCATATAGGAAATGGTAGAGGGAGTGAGGTGGAGATACATCAGCGGTAAGGAGAATCCTGCTGATTGTGCGTCTCGGGGGATCACTGTGGCTCAACTCAGTGCTCATAAATTGTGGTGGACGGCTCCAAAGTGGCTGCAGGTAGACTCCTCTCAGTGGCCAAAAGAGAATGCCAAACTGGTTCCGGCAGCGAATCTGGAAGAGAAGCCCGGATCCATGTTTACCATCTCAATGGGGTCAACTCTCTGGGAGCTCATCACCAAGCACTCCTTTCTCTACAAACTGTTGCGAATAATAGCAATTTGCCTGCGTGTTGTTGCTCGAATGAGGAGGATGCCCAGTGAATCTCCGGTGGATCCGCTCAGTCCTGATGGTATCAAGGCAGCTCGGCTGTATTGGGTCAAAGCCACACAGACTTCTTATCTACAGTCAGAGTGCAGCATCATCTCTCGTGGTCAGCAACTTGGACGATCGCATCCGCTGACCAAACTGACTGCATTCATCGACCGTCAGGGTATTCTCCGAGTGGGAACGAGATTGAAGTTCTCTAACCTGCACCCAGAGAGTAAGCATCAGGCGATTACCCCTAAAGAGTCCAAGTTGGCAGAACTTTTCATTAGGGACGCCCATCAGCGAACGTTGCATGGTGGAACTCAACTCACGTTGACGCATCTCAGAAGGTCTTACTGGATTATTGGAGGAAGAGCGCCGGTAAGGTCCTGCATCCTCAAGTGTGTGGAGTGCGTGCGTCAACGTGGGGTACGTGCTCAGCAACTGATGGGACAGCTTCCAACTTCGCGTCTTTCTCCAGCACGTGCGTTCTCTAACACTGGTGTTGATTATGCTGGACCAGTGTTGATCAAGACGTGGAAGGGGCGTGGTCATAAAACCCAGAAGGGTTGGTTAGTGATCTTCGTTTGCATGGCCACGTCGGCACTCCATCTGGAAGCTGTCACCGACTAATCTGCTGATGGGTTCATCGCTGCCTACCGGAGATTCGTAAGTCGTCGAGGTCACTGCAGAAACCTCTTCAGTGACTGCGGAACGAATTTCGTTGGTGCAGACAAGGAGCTGAAGAGATTATTCTCCGCTGGATCAAAGGAGTTCCAGCATCTCTCAGCAGTTTGCCTTGAAGACGGTACTCGGTGGTCTTTCAATCCACCTGGGGCCCCTCATTGTGGAGGAAAGTGGGAAGCAGCGCTAAAATCAGTGAAGTATCATCTCACTCGAACGGTTCGGGATACTACGCTCACGTTCAAGGAGCTCTCTACGCTGCTCACTCCGGGACATTTTTTGAGTGGAGAGGCTCCAATTGCTCTACCGGAACCTTCACTTGACCATCTCAACGTTGGATGGCTCTCCAGAGAGCAACTGATCCAGCAGAGGCTGCGGTATTTCTGGAAGCACTGGTCTACAGGATACTTGCAGCAGCTTCAGTCCGTCTCTAAGTGGAATCATCCGTCTAACGACATTCGCATCGGCTCTGTGGTTCTACTCTCCGATGAAAGGTTGCCGCCAACGAAATGGCCTCTGGCTCGTGTCGCAGCTCTACACCCTGGGAAGGATGGTCTCTCCGGAGTTGTGACAGTCAGAACGGCGTCGACGACACTGACTCGGCCGATCTCCAAGCTGGTTCCGTTACCAATCTCTACCATCTGAAAGTCGCTGGTCTTTGTCGTCAAGAGTAATCTCTCTGGTAAGTGTTTCAGGTCCTAGCATGATCTTCTCGAGAACCTGGTCACCAACAGAGTTGCTGACGGGGGGAGAATGTTGAGGCTTCAGCCTCATGTCACGACAGGTTGATCCGCTGATCACGTGTGGCAGCACCTCCTAGATGCGCGCCTGATTTATCGACCGTGTCCAATTAATTTGCATATCGCTCACCTGTCGCGACACCTGTATATTCTCAAGTCTCAAACCCTATCATAACAAGTACACATGGCGTCAATTTTCTCTACGATTAAATCCAGTTATTTTGTGAACATCTGCACTGCATCGAGTCTCTGCCATGATTAATTTTGACCATTAACCTCTCGCGGTTATTTTCACTCATATACTTTGATTGACTTGTTGTATTTTGAGGAAACATATACAATTTTTGCGACTCTATCCACGCGTACAGTGTTGGTTATTTCAGTGACTCAATCCCACCTATCCTTTCCCGAATCCCGGCTCTCTATCGGTTTATTCTTAGTTAGTTCTCGCCGAAACACTCCTGAAAATTTTTCAGCGTTACACGAATACTACTTTACGATCCTTGTAGTCTATATGACCCTTATGATCCTTAGGTTCCGTAAGAACCTTATGACCGTTATGACCCTTGTGACACTTGGGACCTTGTGACCCTTAGGACTCTTGTGATCCATATAACCCGTATATTTCACATGACTCTTATGACCCTTCTGACCCTTATGACCCCCGGGACCCTTATGATCCCGGGGACCGTCATGACCCCTGAAAATTCTTCAGCGTTAGACGAAAGTTACTTTTTCATTATATAGAGAGATATAGAGAGATACAGTTGAACTTTCAAGGGAAGGATTTCAAAAATACATTTGGTCATTAGTTAATCTCTAACACAAGGTGAATAGGTGTTCAGTTCAAAGAGGTTATGAATGGTTTGTGATAACTGAGTAGCTTGATTCGAGAGAGCTTTGATGAATAATGTTTTACAATGAAATGTAGCCCTATCCTAGAGAAATATGAGGTTCGATTCTTTCAAGTTTATTTCTCAGGAAGTTTGTATTGGGAAGATAAATGAAAAACCCGTAGTCGATAATGGATCTAATAAAGCTTTTGTAGAGAATGATAAGTATAGGTGGATCAGATCTCCACCACGTTCGTCGGAGAAATTTGATAACTTTCAGAGCTCTCAGAGTTTTTCCTGAATTTTACTGATTTGATAATTAAAGTTGAATTAGCGATGAAAGTAAATTCCTGAGAATTTACCCACTGGACTGGGACAGATCTCAACATTATCGATAGTGATTATGACTTCCGCGCGACAGATACATGGCGCTAAAACTAGGCCTAATTTATTCAGATTACTTGACAGTTGAACAATGGAATTCTTGAAGTTATGTACTTCTGTATCAGTTCCATTGTAGGAACAATATAGGGCAATATCGTTAGCACAGAGTGAACTTTTGATTTGATTACTTGTATTTTTTATGATGTCTTGTATAAATGGTGTATCATAACGGTGATAATACACCACCATGGGGAACTCCTTTGCGGACAGTCAATACACCATCGTCGAGTATATCTGAGTATATCTTTCGTGTATTAGGAATTTTATGAACCGGAGAGCGTTTCCTGGATACTCTATCTACGCCAATTTGTTAATCAATATTTCGGGATTTACATTGTCAAAGAAAGCTTGTACGTCAAGAAAAGTTGCTGTCGTTTCTTCGTTCTCCTTGAATTTGAATTCAAGATTGAGATACAAATTGCACAGATTGTCTATGCAAGAGAGATGTAGACGGAAACCTGATTGGTAGTTCGGAGGTACGTTCTTAAATTCACACCACCATTGAAGGCGATTTTTAACAATAGTTTCGAAAGTTTTGGCGACGCAAGAAGTTAGTGCTATTGGTCTAACGTCTTTATGTTGGGTTTGGGGACGAAGGGTATGAAAGAGTGTTCCCATTCATTAGGGAAGGGTCCTGATTCGTACATTTCATTAAACATGTCTAAGAGAACGAGGTGTACACAGGTTGGTAATTTTTTCAGCAACTGATAAATAATTCCGTCAAGGCCGGAAGAGGAGGTCTTTTTTTATTTTAAAGCAAAATTAAATTCAGAGAAGTCGAGTGGTCGGTCAACGATGGAGTAAGGAATTAGCAGAAGGAGGAGTCCGGGTTAGGAGTGCACCCAGAGAAATCTATTTTATTCAAGGATTTGAAGGTGGCTTGCTTAATTTGGTCAGAGTCCCGGAGGTGGTCTGGCTTTATTTTAATCCAAGCATTTTTCGAAACTTCACTCATTCTCCAGACGTATTTTCCATTTTTCCTAACATCAATGTTCTCAGCAAACTCAATAAAACATGTCTTTTCCTTACGTTTCAATTTTCTAGTAGGAAATGCAACTGACCAGTTATAATTAATCATATTGATTTCTTCCCTGGCGTATTGCCACTTCTTGTTGCGCTATCCTCCGAAGTCTCTTTGCCTTAGCGCATTCCTCGTTCCACCACTTAACTGGATTTTTATTTAGCTGAGGGGAAACGGTTTTTTTTTGGGCGTACACCTTTTGACGGTTTCGGTGATATTTTTATTAAACGAGTAGTACTTTTTGGAGCGTTCTAGATTGAGGAAGGAAGGATCTAGGAATTGAGGTGTAGTGTAATTTTTCTTCAAAAGATTTCTCACTACTTTCTCTTCAAACTATTATTTTTTACTAACAATCGAATGTAGAATCATTAAGAATTTTGCTAAAACGACCCCAAATAAAATCAATAGCACAAATCGGACCAATGATAAGTCGATGTTTGTTGTCTGAGAGAATAAATTGTCCAATCCCAGACAAAAAATGAATGCCAGCAAAATTTGAACGTAATTAATAAATTCACACATGTTCATATACCAGTAAATTAATTAATTAATTATATTACCTTAAACGTAGATCTTGAATATCACATTGAAACTAAATTCGATTTTGTTCAGCATCAATATGACGAAATAAAATATAATTGTGACAATGAGTACTTGAAATAAATGTTTCAATGCCGTAAAATTCATTCTAAATACAATTTATTCAATTTAAATTGATGAAATATAGAAAACGTCCAATGATGAACATCAAATTATATTCAGAAGTGTGTCACATATAAACCGCGTGGTTTCGTCAGTCCAAAAATCAGTTCAAGTTTTATGGATATTATCCAAAATATCAACATGAAAAATATACCCTAAGAACGATCCGCAGGAGACGAGAAAGATATATAAAATGTGCATATATACTCATCTTTATAAATTAAATAAAACAAGTTGCTTAAGCTCGGAAAAATATATGGGAACCCAATGAAATACAAATAAATGACAGTTTCCCCGTACGTGTGTACAGTACGACGGTCCCGAGGCGAGAGAGCGAACAGGCTAACAGCGTCGTCCCTCGAAACTCGGTCACAAATGAAAATATTTGTGTGATCGAATACTCAATCATAAAATTTGGACTCAATTTATTCGCATGGAAATGTTGATTCCTTTATTTTGATGAGCGTGAAATTTAATCGCACTTTAAATTCCTACAGAAGAAAAGATTCGGAAAGGATTCTTTAAAGTTTATTTCTCATGAAGTTCATATTGGGAAGATAAATGAAAAGCCTGTAGTCGACAATGGATCTAATAGGGCTTTTGTAGAGAATGATAAGTTCTCCCAGTTCGTATTAGCCGATGTGATTTTCAGTGACCGTTTATGATAAATACGGCGTTTAGGGGAGAGGCAGATGAATACGGGAGAGTGATCAGACCCCCACGTTTTCTCATTCACAAGGTCTGGATGGATGTCCGGACCAGTAACTATGATTTTTACACTGATGTTATTTTTATAAGTGAAGGCTATATCGCCAGCGTTAACGTGTTTGTCCATGCGATATGTTCTGCATTCAGGGGAGCTCAGTTCGTGAGGGTCATCAGGATCAATTTTGGTCTCTACACAGATAATACTGTCATATTCTGAAGACGATATTATAACATCTTCGTAGTGCTTTCGTAGTCCTCCTGCATTCCAGAATATTATATTGATGTCTAGTTGTTTACCCTTCATTCGTCCGGATTATCTATTAGACTGACTGCAGCAAGAGTCAATATCACTTTCTAGATCATTGTCAAGTCGCTTTGCTATGTTGGTAATGGAGATCTTCATTGTCGCGTCATCCACGTGAATTCCTGTATGTCTGAGAAGATGATGAAGTTACTCATTTGTTCGTTAAATTCGTCCTTGATGTTTCGATCCGGTTACCATACTACTATTGATTTAATGAATTGTTCATAGTTAATACACCATGCGCGTCCTGCAACTTGTAGTTAAGCCTTAAATCGTAGTGTCTTGGAACGGATGAACTCTTCAGAAAATTGCGCTTTTTTTGTTCTTTTGGTTTCAAGTTGGATCTGTTTTTCTTTTTAGAGAGTCTCGAGGTGATAAAACCATCATCATCTACAGTACCAGGTGTATGAGTGGGTGTTGAGGTCCGGAGTTTTTGTTCAGCGTTTTCTTTTCGTATAAGTTTCAATTGTTTATCTTCCTCAAAACTCTCTACGTCAGGTTTGCTGGGTTTTCCTGAGGAGCGAGATCATTTGGAGGAACCTGCTCCATAATTTGCTGTTCCATAGGAGTCTCTTCGGATTCCATCTTGTTTTACGTGGACGTTGGTACATTCTGAAAGGAATAGGCTGCATTGATGGGCAAATATCATGTATTTGTTAATGGGAATACATTGACTACAATCAATTAGGATGGCACCATTGCTGTCAGGATGAAAGTCCCTTGCCAGTCGTTGGGAGTACGAGACTCATTGCCTCGGTAAATTACTGTTGTCGGTGTTTTTATTGTAAGCAAGTGCCAACTCAGCATTTTGAGTTGACTTTTTAAAATAAGTTTGCCGGATTTTTAAAAGAGTTTATTTATCTTTCCACAAGTGGTAAAAAGAAGAGAAGAACTACTCCTCTCAAAGAGACGTGAGTAATAAGGGGCCATTATTGGGAAATTTCCCACGCTCCCTCCTCCTTTTTTCCAGGAACTGCACGTGCACGTCTCCCCCCCCTTCACAACTCTGCGACATGCCTTTTGAAGAGGACATCGGCGCTGGGGCCCCCTGGGGTGTAGGAACTCAAAGTTGGAGCCCAACGGTCACAGGAAGTGGGTGGTGAGTGGAAAATGGCCGGCAGATGGAAAATGAATAGCGGGTAGAAATGTGGTGGTAAGTGGGAAATGGGTGGGTGGTGGGAAATGGATGACGGGCGGATACCGGCAGGCAGGTGTTGGCGAGGGTCCGGATGTCGCTTTCCAGGACATTGGAGGCACCGTCCTTGAGCCGGCGGAGAGACATTGAACTTTCGAATATTTTTTTTGTAAAGGGATAACAAAGGATTGCAACAATGAATGACGCAAAGAGCGGACAATACGTTCTCTCTCTCTCTCTCTCTCTCTCTCTCTCTCTCTCTC
>NW_021681006.1:29034-48614 GCF_001412515.2 Diachasma alloeum
AGGAGCATCCCCCTACGTTCGCTACCATCAGTTATGCACCTGGCTGCGCTGAGCTATTCGCCCACCATTCCCTTGGCCATCTTTCAGGCCAACACCACAGTATATCTCGGAGAAATCCTTTCGACTTCTCCGCTCGAGCGTCCGCGTTTGACTAACTCAGAATCTTACTAGGGCCTTCTCCCCCTAGTCTGGATATCTCAGCGACGATAGGTAATTCCGTTACCCTATTCCCACCAATCAACCCGGCGGGATCCCGGGGGCACCAGTCCTCTTACCTGACCGTTGGTCCCTAGTCTACTCTGACATAGCCTATGGAATCGCCCAGTTGGACAGACTGTACGTCCGTCCCTTTTCCCCTAGCACATGCTGGGCGAATTCCAAAATAGCGATAGTCTAGTAACGTCCTCCAGACCTCCAGGGTTCGCGGTTCCACCTATAACAGTTCATCTCGTCCCGGCATTCTTCAGCCGCCTCTAGATGTCACTAACTGTCTCTCCTCACTAAGTTCAGATTTCACATATTTTTTATGGGGATTTCAATCCGTAACGAGAAAATCTCGTTTCATACCTCTCTCCCTAGAAGAGGTTTCGACCCGAAACCTAGTCGTTTCCAGTCAAAAACCCTCCAGGAGCAACTATTCTTCGCCTTCCGACTCTTCATTCGGGGCGTCCTCCAAAGCTTCTCTATAGGGCTTCATGTCCACTAAAGCGCAGTCTTTGGTATTACGACCCGTCATATCAGAAACTTGGTAAAAGTTTCGGGAGTGTTTCTTGATCATCACGAAAGGTCCATTGAACGGTTTGTTCAAGGACGCTGAACGATACTTTACCGCACTCGACAGCTCATGGCCGCGAACTAGGACCAGTTCGCCGACCTCGAATTCACCCTTTCTTCGGCGCAAGTTATAACTTTGTGCCTGTCGATCATTAGCTTCGGCTAATGCATGCTTAAAGGCCAATCTGAGGGTGTCATGGTGCTTCATGCGCTCGACACTGGCCTCGGTCGGAGTTTCTTCAACTTCGACATCTCCTTCCAGCTTTCGTCGCAGCGAGTTTGCTGGCTCGGGCTCTCGCCCGAGATTTACGAAAGCCGGTGTTGCCTTCAGGGAACAGTGTTGGGCTGTATTGCATGCAAAACGAAATGCATCCAGATGACAGTCCCAATCACGGTGATCCTGATCTACGTGCATTCGTATCATAGCTTTTAGCGAACGGTTCACTCTTTCAGTGGGGTTCGCTTGCGGGTGATACGGCGGCGTTGTTCGGTGCTTCATATTAGTTGAAGCAGCCAAATCCTTCAAGTCCTTATTCACAAACTCGTTTCCATTATCGGTCAGCAATTCTCGTGGGGCTCCCCATCGATAAATAATAGTTTCCGCCAATGCTTTCCGTATCGTCGCAGCGGTTGCTCTGCGCAATGGTCACACTTCTATCCACTTCGTAAAGAAGTCTTGGATAACTAGGATATATTCCTGCTTTACTCCGCGTAAAGGGACCCATGATATCCGCCGATATTCTCAACCAGGGTTTCTCGATCGCGTGAGGTCCCATCTGGCCTATCGGGGCTTATTGTTGCACTTTGCAGCATTGATATTCGTGACACGCACTTACGTACGTTATCACGTCCTCAAACATCGCTGGCCAATAATATTGATTGGCCAAGCGTTGGCAGGTCTTATCAACACCTTGGTGTCCTGCCTGCGGCAAATCGTGGCATTCGCGTATAGCGGCACGTCTCATTTCAAGAGGGAGATCTAATTTCCACTCGTCCAAATCTTGATTGTCCACTGGGGCAATTGTTTTCGGCCTCAGGTGGTACAACAGTCCTTCGGAAATTTTCCATATAGGATATTTCTCTGGGATTCTCTCTACGTCTCGGCAGCGTCGGAGATACCATTTATCGTCGGTATCTATGGCCATCGAGAGTAACTCCGTCGCTTCTTACGGTGCGCGTGACAAGGAGTCAGGCACATGGTGAAGCGCGCCCTTCTGGTGGATGATTTTGTAATCATACTCTAACAACCGGAGGTTTCATCTCCCTAGCCTTCTAGCCGGGTCTTTCATATTATGAAGCCACCTTAAGGCGCTATGGTCCGTTATTAATGTGAAGGGATAACATTCCTGCTCAGTCACCGTGTATTTTATTTCAGGGCCCGTTAATGAGCGACTAGCATACGCTATAACTCGTTCTTGTCCATCCTGCACTTGCGTGAATACCGCACCGAGTCCTACACTGCTCGCATCCGTTTGCAGGGTAAACGGCAGTGAAAAATCGGGACAAGCAAGAGTTGGAGCCGACGTTAAGTGCTTTTTCAGCGCTTCGAAGGCTTCTTGCTGTTCTTCATTCCATAACCACGGCTGATTCTTCTTGGTCAGAAGTGTCAGCGGTTGAGCTATGGTTGCAAACTCTGGTATAAATCGTCTATACCAGGAAGCCATTCCCAGAAAACGACGAATCTGTTTCAGATTCTTCGGCACGGGGAAATCCACGACTGCCGATGTTTTCTCTGGGTCGACTTATAGTCCTTGACTGATCACGACGAACCCGAGGTATTTCACCTCGGAACGACAAAAAACACTCCTCTCTCGATTTACTGTGAGACCGTGATCTCTCAACTTATCGAGGGGCTTTCCCAACCACGTGAGTTGTTCCTCAAATGTCCTTGAGACGATAATGATATCATCCAAGTACACGAACACGTGGGGTTGCATCTCTGGACCGACTAATTTGTCCAGGGCTCTTTGGAAGGTAGCAGGTGCATTTGTCAGTCCGTGCGGCATGCGTTCGAACTGAAAAACCCTCTGCCCTGCACCGTGAATGCACTGATCTCTTTCAAGTCCTCTGCCAACGGTATTTGCCAATACGCGGCACTCAAGTCGAGTGTCGTAATATAATTGGCCTGTTGCAATTCATCAAGGATGTCGATCATATTTGCAACCGGGTAAGCATCCTTTTTCGTTACTTCGTTTACCCGGCGGAAATCGATACAAAACCGATATTTTCCACTGGCTTTCTTAACCATCACTGCGGGACTATTCCAGTCACTTTTGGATGGTTTGATAACTCCATCTCGGAGCATCTCATCTACTTCCTTCCCCATTGATAGTTTAATGTATTCAGACACGACTTTGACCCTTTGTCGGATAGGTTCGTGCCCTCCCACGTCAATCTTGTGGGGGGATAGCTTGGAAATCGGTGAACTTCCTTCATGCACTAGAATTTTTTCATGCAGGAGCCTCTGGAGTTGGCTATTTTGCTCCTCTCCAAGTACCTTCAAGCCGTTACATACAGTTATGTGGCAGGCTCGGGCCACTGAGACAAACTTGAATGTTTCATCAGTTTCCTCTCTAAAGAACCAGGATTGGTCAAAGAAATCAATGACCATCCGTGCTTCTCTCAAAAAGTCCAATCCCAGTATGAAATCCTCGGATAGCGAAGCCAGAGATATATATATAATACCAGAGATATTTTAGAAGCCTCCTTTACCACCTATAGTTGACTATTCGCCACTAGAACTCTTCTCGGTGGTATTCTTCTCGCACTGATAACTAGCTCGCTCAGCAGCTCGATCCCCGCTTCTCCAGCGAACGTACGAGATGCCCCTGAGTTCACTAGAGCGCGTATTTTTCTTCCGCGAATTTTGATTTTCACGTCAAACGCAAATGTCTTTCCTTCTTTCATCACCTGATTGATAAACTCCAAATCAGAGCTCATCTCTGGCGATGACAACGCAATGGGGTCCGTCAGGGATTCTAGAGAGAGAGATTCCTTTGTACAGCAGTTTCTTCGACCTCTCAGGGCTATGATTTTGCCCTGAGATCTCCCTTCCTACAGTCTCTGAGGAATTTTCCACCTCTTCTACTGGGTTTCTCTCCATTTTCCCCGAGACTTCCGGCGGCGCAGCCGAATTTTCGTCACTTACGCTGCCGGTTTCCCGTTGTTTGGACGGCATTTTGGGCACTCTGGTAAGTGCACGCCTTTGGCACCACATCCGCCACAAAATACGGTTCGTTTGGCGGTACAAAACCTGAACGTGTGGCCCACTCGGTCGCAATTGCGACACACCAACAAGTGCCTGGTGAAACCAGCACGTCCACCCCTCCCTGAAGGAGCATCACGACTTTGCAAGGCGTGTGCTGCTTCAGTTCGCTGCAATTCGAACTCGTCCATAGATGACTTCTACAGTCTCTATGGGCTCGTCGTGCTCTTCCATCTCGAGTGCTCTTAAAGATGGCTTCTCATAACCTCTGTGTTGCCTCGAGTCTTTATACCCGAAGCTCGAGCCTTTCTGGACATAGCTCGGGGTACAGCTCTGGACACAGGGCATGTCCTGGTTTTGGAGGGGGTCGCCACGTCCGCTCGGAGATAATTAACTTCTCCTGACGTAAAGCGTGCCTCTCCAATTCTTTCAACCTCGACGCTGGGCCGAGGGTGTAGCCAACGATGTACTTCGGCAACATATCGTTGTAGATATACGTTAGCTGATGTACGGACCACAGGGGTCGAGTGCGTCCAAACAAGCCGTTCATATTTGCTATGAACGCCCCTACACTTTCCTCCGTGCCTTGTCGGCGGTCGGAAATTTCTTTGTGCAACGCTTGCTGGAGATCCAGCGGTCCGAATCTTTCACGGAGGGCGTGGCACGCGTCTTCCCAAGAGAAAACCTCTATGTGGCGAAACCACGTGAGGGCGTTCCCCTTGAGGACCACTTTCAGGATCTTTACGAGATCGCTTTCCTTAATACGGATTGCGTCTCTCGCATCGTCAATCGCGGAGATGAAATCTTCCACGTCTTCATCTGGTTGCCCAGAGAACGTTATGCCCCACCGGGCTAAATAATCCAGGACGTTGCCGGAGCTCTCATAGCGATTTTTACGATCCTAGTGCCCGTAAAAATCGCTCTCCGTAGTACTCGACTTTGAGGCTTGCCTACGACGCTCTCTGCGGCGTGCGTATCGGTCATTTCTCCCATAATCATTTCCTAGGGCTGTTCGCCCTGGAGGATTTGTGGGAGACTGCCTCGGAACCTCAGGCTCTGGTTCTCGGACCCTCTCTTGAGGGTTGGCCATTGCTGGCCCCAATTGTTCCCTCACTTCCCTGCTCAGTTTTTACGCCTGAGCAAGTATCTCTTCAGCCGTTGGCGTGGCGTTAGTTACCGTCACGCCCGGAATTTCTTCCGTCGGCGTCGTAGCTCCACTACCATTTCGGCTAGTGGTTTTGTTGCCTTTTGGTCTCCCTCGCCCTCTGCGGGGAGGGGCCGCAGCTCCTATCAGTCCTGAAGTCAGTAGCTGTTCTTCGAACCTCTTCGCTTCCTCAGCAAATATTTTCAATATCGCCATTCGAGAGACTAGGTTTTCTGATGACTTTTCGGCCCCTTGGCTTGGCCTGTCCTTTGGCAAGGGAAGGCTCGAATCCGTCGCCAGTGGACTGATTGGCCTTTTAGCCCTCTCCTCCTCCGAGAGCGCCCCCTTTTTCTCTGGTTTAGATTTCGAGAGTTTAAAGCCTCGGATTCTCCACCACTACTCTGAGAGGTCGTCACTTTTCCAGTGCGACTCCTCTGCGTTTTCTTTTTGACTCCCTTTTCGGGAGTCATTTCTGAACCTTTCGGTTCGACCGGGGTCTCAAGGGTTTTCTCCTCCCTTCCCCCATCCATTTGCTTATTCAGCTAATCCTTCTTTGGTGCCATTTCTAGCCCAGGGAGTCTTTCGTAAGCTCAGGACGCTTCTTCGTCTGCCTTTACGACAGAAAAGAGTTTTCTGGGAGCTCTGCAGCTCCTTTTATACTCTGCAGTCCAGAGTAGGGGGTCCTCCCTACTCTCGTTCCTTCTCCGAGTATGTGGCGCCCCCTTCTTTGGGTCGGCGGCTACTCTGGAGGCTCTCGGGGAATTTTACTTATTTAGTAAAAGCCCCTATCAATCCCCAAGATCATCTAGTGAGTATTTTCAAACGAAAACTCACTAGTTCTGGGTGATTATCCGTATTGCCCCTGTCTTTTCCTGACATTTAGGACGTTTCAGGACATTTCTGGAGGTATTCCATATCTTTTCAGTCACTTTTCCCTCTTCTTCGCTCCTTTATTGTGCTTTTCTTTCTTTTGTATTTGAAAAATACTCCATTTCCCGCATTTGGCGGTACTGTGGGGTGTTTTCCAACTAAAAGATCCCTCCTCGGCGTTTTCAGTATTTTTTCAACTAAGGTGGGTTGCCGACAGTTGTTACTGTTATCGGGGAGGCGCTAGATGGTGCCTGCTACCCGATTTGCATGCAAATGAGAATAATATGTTTTGGGGCTTTCGCCCCTTTTCTTTCGTCGGTTGTACACTTTCGTGGGCATACCGACGTATCTTTATCCTGGTCATTTTGCAAACCGAGGACTTTCCTACATTTTTGAGAAACAAAATTCTCCAAAAAATCATCCGCTGTCTTTTTCACCCCACTTGCCTAGGGGCATTCCTACATGGCCTCCTCCTCTGTCTTTCCCCTAGCTTCAGAGCGAATTGCACCCTCCTTGTCTGCCTCCTCCTGGAGTACGAGCTTCCCAGCTCGCTCCAGATTTCTCCTCTCCTTCCTTCGGAGTTTGCAGGGCCTGACTCTCCACTCCCGGGTTTGCCCTGCGGGGTGTCTCTCAACCCTCTCGGCTGGAGTTGGGAGTCTTTCTCCCTGCACCACGTAATTGGGACCTTTCCTTCGCCTCGGCTGGGAGCGTGTCTCGAACCTCCTCCTGGGTGTGCGTGAAGCGGTTTCTGCGGAAAGCAGGGCGACACTTTCTGCCGCTTCGGCCCTCCTCTCCGTCTTGAGCTGCTTCTGCAGCTTTCTCTGGTCGGCCCTGGGGATGTTTTGGCCGAAAGCTTGGCACCAGGGTCCCTGGGTCCTGTACTTTTCAGCACGGTACTTGCAATACGGCCCGGGGCAAGGAATTCCGCACTTCCTGCAGTGCGGCCGATACGGGGCAGAACAATCTCTGCTTTCATGCCCCTCCTTGCGGCAATTCCAGCACAGGCGTGCGGGAATTGGGAGCTGCTTGGCCACTCTGCGGGTCTCCTCTACACCCCGGGTGTCGAAGTGAAAAAACCCCGAGTTTCTGAGAAAATCTCCCCACAACAAAAATTTCGTGCATTTCGAATTCTATTTTTGCTGTCGACGAGAGGAGATTCCTGAACCATCCTCTCGTTTTCAGAGGCCTTATGTTTGGAGATTTTCACCCCAACTGCCTCTGTGGCTCCCTCCCCTCAAGTACTTGGGATTACACCTCCCTCGCCTCAGTATCCGGGCCCCTCCTCTCAGGGTTTTTCCATCCTGGCGTCTTCTCCCCCTTCTCCTTCTTGCCTTTCGGCAGTTTCTCCTTGGCCTCAGGGATCAGCGCTGGGGCTGTAGGGGTGTTCCTTGCCCTCGAGGTCGGTTCACGGGATTTTCGCCAGTGCTTCGTGACCCACGCGTAGGAGGATTTTTCGTCCTCGACTTCCATTTGCTCTTGGGGAGGAGGCGGCGGCACAGCCGACGTGGAGGGCCCCGGGTTGAATTGTGGCAACTGTGCAAGCATCGTTGCCATCAACTCGGGGTGCTCGACCAGTATGGCCGCCAAACTCCTCGCCAAGGCGTCCTTCTCATTCGGAGTTTTCGCCCCAGTTGCTTCTGCGACTGGAGACAGAGCTGTCGTGGTAATCTCTACCACCTGAGATACCGCCTCCAGACGCTCAAACTCAGATGAGGGAATTTCACCCTCCTCCTCGTCTATCGCCATCAGCAAATCCATCTCGGCTTGCTCTGCCTCCGTCAAGTCCCGATCTGTAATAGAAAGAGCCGTGAGATCCAACGAGGCCGTTTCCTCAGTGCCTTGCAGTACTGATGAGCCAACTGCTCTTTTTCCTTCCAGGGATTTTCCACCCTGGAGGTTAACTGGACTCCGGAGAGTCCGACTTACCTGTTTGGGCTCCTTCGGCGGTTTTCACCACCTTCTGCACCAAACTGTCCAATATTTTGTCCTGCATTGCTCACGGGTATTTCACCACGTGCACGGATCATAATGTTTCATCTCCGGGGAGCGTCGAGAAATTCTCACGTCTTGTCGCCTACGCGGTCAAAACGGAAAAGGACGCTTCCCGTGGTCATTTCCCCCAATTTCACAGGTGTTGGGGGTGGGGGGATTAGAGCGCGTATCAATTTGATTAATCGCCGCCGGTGGTCCCCCCTAGTGACCTGGACTCCGACCTAAATTTCCATATTTAGGTAGTCCTTTTGAACACCCTTGATTTACATCAATCAGAGGTGTGAATTTCATTTTCCGCGCGATTTGTCCGTCGCGTGGCTCGCCCTCGCGGGCGGAAACCGTACCGCCGACACCTGCAGTCGGTAATGCTATCCTTCTTCAAGATAGTCTTCTTTACCGGGCGTCGGTAAATGCGTCTTTCAGCATTTTTGCATATTTATGAAGGGAAAATTCCATTTTTCAGAATTCTCACCGTTTTCACTCACTTGCTGCGATTTTCCCGTCGAACAAAGGAAATGCCCCGCACCTGAGACCCTCCTACCCCGGGTGGCGAGGAGAACAGCACTCAGAGCAGCCGGAATAACCCAAGCAATAGTCCCAAGCGAAAAATCGATACCTTCGAATTTTCGTCGGGGAAAACCAACTCATCCTCTCAAGGTCACCTCCCCTGGGTGTCGAGGAGACAAAACCCCGCGTTTCTGAGAAAATCTCCCCACGACAAAAATTTCGTGGATTTCGAATTCTATTTTTCCCTTTTTACGTAATAAATAAAATTCGTTACATTCGAGGGGAATCAATTTCTCGGTTCTCCTCGTATTATCTGTACGATAATTTTCACTTACCCATATTTTCAGAGTTTTATTTCTACTCCATTGGCGTGGCCCCACGTCGGGCGCCATTTTGTAAGGATATTTTCCCGGGTTGTTCACCTAGGAAAAATCCAAATTACTTTTTATGCCGTCTCTATCGCTCAATAATCAGGCGCTAGCCGAACCTTCACGGGAGGTTCGACGAAAACCGGCCTCTGAGGCAAACTCGTCCACTCAGAGAACTTCTTTGGCCGGGCAACCCTAATGGATCACTCGATATGAGGGTCGAGCTGAGCACTCAGTCAAGTGCTAGTCGATGGCTGTTCGATTGGTTGATTATCGATCAAATAACGATCGACCAATGATCGACTAGCAATCGACCAACAATTGACCATCGACCGTTAATCGACTAATCATCGACTAACAATCGACCACCAATCAACCAATGATCGACCATCAATCGACTAACCATCTATCCAGTGATCAACGAACGATCGACCGACCATCGACCGAGTGCACTAGTCGATCTCCTATCGAGTCCCCATCGAGTAGCCATCGATCGATCCACCAGGGAAAGGTTGCCCAGCTAGCATCAGTGTGATACGGTAGAGTGGGCGAGGTCCACCAGGAGTATCCTATGCCAAACGTCACCAGCCACTATTTCAGGCTGGAAATTAAGCCTCACGGCCTAATCATCCATGTAAATTGAATTTATACTCGTCCTGGAGGGTTTTTCACTCTCTCAGTAGGCTTTCTCCTCCCGAATATTTCGACTTGGGACTGTTTCAGAGTCAATTGCGAATCAGCCGGGACTCCTCACAGCCTGCGACGCCGAGAGGCTGATCCGACCAAAGTGGAACACTGTTACTCACTTCACGACCACCCACACTCTCGGCCACCAGTTACCGCTTCGGTCATCGCACGTCACCGTCTCCGGGTACTCGAATGTCGGCACATGGCCGGGTCAACAGGAGGACGATCTCTACTCCAGACCCACGGGCCCATGCGCTCGTCATTTGTATTGCCGAGGCGGATACCGCCGGAAACAACAAAGTCGTTACTAAGAGTTCCGAAATAACTCTTTTTCCCGTTTGTGGGGGATGTAGGATCATCCCCGTACGTTCGCTACCATCAGTTATGCATGTGGCTGCGCTGAGCTATTCGCCCACCAATCCCTTGGCCATGTTTCAGGACAACACCACAGTATATCTCGGAGAAATCCTTTGCACTTCCCCGCGCGAGCGTCCGCATTCGACTAACTCAGAATCTTACTAGGGCCTTCTCTCCCTAGTCTGGATATCTCAGCGACGATAGGTCATTCCGTTACCCTATCCCCACCAATCAACCCGACGGGATCCCGGGGACACCAGTCCTCTCACCTGGCCGTTGGTCCCTAGTCTACTCTGACATAGCCTATGGAATCGCCCAGTTGGACAGCCTGTACGTCGGCTCCTTTCCCCTAGCACATGCTGGGCGAATTCCAAAACAGCGATATTCTAGTAACGTCCTCCAGACCTCCAGGGGTCGCGGTTTCACCCATAACCGCTATGCCTTAGGTCTTTCATCGGTTTGGCGCTCAGTTCATCTAGTCCCGGCTTTCTTCAGCCGCTTCTAGATGTCACTAACTGTCTCTCCTCACTAAGTTCAGAGTTCACATATCTTTTTAAGGGGATTTCAACCCGTATCGAGAAAATCTCGTTACAAGTCTTAAATAATACTCCTTTCGATCCATGCAGCTTTGTTTTTTTATGTTGTAATGCTGGATCTCATCATAATGAGTGGCTGCCTTACATCAGCACGTACAAAAGCAACGCAGGGTTCATGGTAGCTGCGATGGAATCTCTCTTTGATATCCCCGAATTGTTTAGCAGGTACATTGTGGATGGCTTTTGGGTGAAAGTTCTCAGGGTCAAAGTAGTCCGTCATGGCATCCAGATCGTTGTACAGAAAGCCCCATTCCTTCCGTGACATTGAGAGCATGACGCAGTTGGGGCATACGGCCATAAACTGCACCACAGGAACGAATTGCCCGAGAGAGGTAACTTGTAAACCAACCCAAATTTGCTTTGTCTCCGACTTATTTAGAGGTAGAACTTGCGACAGCACCATCTGCTCTTCAACACCACTGCACTCTTTTTCGTTGAGAGTGAGAGTGGGAAATCGTCAGAAATGCATACGTGTATATGTTGGTAAATACACGGAGGACGAAAAGTACATACCGCCGAAAAAACGCAAGATCGGGGGGAAAAAAGAACTTAAATGTCAAGTAGGTGATTTCCAATCAGGTGGTGAATGTTGCTGCAAACGCAATATTACAAGAGATGAAGGGAATAAAATACATAACACGTATGAAAGAGATAGATTATGTCATCATAACGACAATGGAATGGATATGTATACCATTTTCCAAGTATGTTACAACAAAGAACCGGCTGAATCCAACGAAGAAATGGACGAGAGTTTTCGAATGATGTATAATTCTCCATCGCTGAGAAGCATCGCCATCGCTAGTTTACTAAACGATAGAAAATATGCAAAAAATGAGAAGACTTTGCATTTGGTGAAACGAGCAATCCTGTATAATAGTGATGTGTTATTATACAAAATATGAAAATCAGGGATACATTTTTTCAGCGGTATAGGAAAAAAGAGATTGTATAAAGCGTGAGTGGGCAAAAAATTTGCCTGGCCTTAATTCTATAAGGAGTGCAGCGTAGAATACTATTTCCCAGCGGCGGAGGAGACATTGATCTACAAGCAGAAACGACCAATCACCGATCTTTCTTCACAATAGAAAGCAAATGCAAACGAAGTGGCCTGAAATAGAAACACTAGAGGCTTATCCTTCTCATAGGATATACAGGACTCTCCACCAAGGATAGATTTTCCAAAGTATGGAAAAACTCATAGCTCCTCCTCCTAAATAGTGTTGTATAAAAGATCCTTACGAGGGTGATTTGACTACATTTGCGAGAGAGAGAGAGAGAGAGAGAGAGAGAGAGAGAGAGAGAGAGAGAGAGAATAAATCGTTATCTTTTCTTCGCCCAGGTTAGGCGGTGTTTGAGGTGAATTTGAGAGTGAATTTCTGTGGTTCCGGTAGCTTAGTCGGTAAGCGTGCCCGGCGCGTATCTGGGAGACCCGGGTTCGATTCCCGGCTGGGTGAAGCGGAAATTTTTTCTTTCTAAATTCTAATTCTCTTAGAATTTTTTTTTAATCTATATGGAAAATTACAACAACCAGAAAATTTAAATTAATACAATCTATATGGAAAATTAAGTTTGCATTTGCGTTCGAGTTTTCGTTGGTAAAGTCCTGATTTCTCTCCGGAGAGTGCCCTCTGTAGATAAGCTACCTTATTCCGGTCGTAGATGGAGTGAAGACCCGCTCAGCCATCTCAGTTTCGTGTTGAGTTCAAGTAATTACAGTTTTGTTCAGTTAAAATAATTAGAATGATATACATGAAAATTCAATTTTAAATCTATAAATATTTCGTGCATAATTACCCCGGGAATCGATAGTTCGCATCTGCAATACTCTAGTCAGCCCCGTACGGGGCTGGTCTCCTCCAGACTCTCCACCACTACGCAACAGGCCCGAGCGGACACACGCGGTATTCGCCATTACAGTATCCACCCGGACGACCAAGAGTGAGGTACGAGTCGATATAGCTCCCTCAACGAGGGTTCTTTCTAGTTAATTATCGAGGCCCCATGACCAAAATTCCGTCGACTGCAACGCTCCAGACTATGGTAAGTACCGGTGTACTTATTTAGAGATGATTGTAAGTGGATTAGTGCGGTTTTACGAAAAATGAATTGGACCACGTGGAATGGCGTCGCTACCTTGCGATACGACGCCAACACCGATACTTATGTTCTGAAGGGCAAAAAACCCTTCAAAAGAACCCAAATGCTCCCTGGAGGCTACCTGAATTTATCTAGGTGATAATTATGCTACCTGAATGAGTCAAAATAGTAATAATGCTACCTACCATAACTTTTGTGCAAAAATCCATGCTTTATGCATTTCGCTACGGCGATTGATGCCACTTTCTACCTGTTTCATTGCTACCTCTTTGCTTTCTATCTTTTCTCGCTCTCTTTACGTAATTATCGTATGCTACCTATTACTTATATTTTCTTCAACTCACAAGAGTTTTGGAGGAAAAATTATGCTACCTGAGATGTCGTTACCTTACCTTTTACGCGTTTGATGCTCTCTAGCGTTCGTTGAGTTTTGGATTTCGGTTGGGCATGATATCTTTTTAGTTATCTTTACTTTTATGGTTGGAATCCAGAACAATAAAATTATCTAAGCTCTCTTACGTTAATGAATAAGCTACCTATTATTTTAGAAATCATTTGAGACCGTAGGCTACCTATTTTCATGGAGACAACCTCCATTCCCGGGTTAGGAATGCTCCCTTCTTGTAAATCAGCCACGTGGTCGATTCGAGCTCCCTAGCTCATTTTGCTACCTTTTCGGCAGATAAGATTCCCGTTTTTAATATGTTACAAAGGGCGTAAGAATTAATAAAACTATTACAAAAGTGCTCGAGACTCGAAATTCGAATAATTACAGTCGAAAGTAGGAAAAATTAGTACTTTCTCGTGAGCTCTTTCTTCATTTCGCGTAGCTACCTCATCCGTTCTCTCTCGCACGTACGCAACCGTCCTATACTCTCTCTCGGATTCATGTTCCCCTCGTGGACAATAATTTTGCTTCTTTCTATTAGCTTTGGGTTGGGATCGCTTGTTCTTTCATACTTAAAATTATTATTCATATATTTTCGAGTTTTCTAGATTTTAATGGACCTTTTTAGAATAATTAGGATTATGTCGAGTCACATCCATGTAATTTTGTATTTCCAAGAATTTACGATTTTGTATTAATCTCGGCATTAGGGAAACACGTCAGTACAATTGTGTTATTATTCAATATCGACCTTACCTAATCCGTTTACAATTTAAGACCTTGGTTTATTGGTTTCTCGATCAATGATTGGCTTTGTTAATTGAGAATTCACAACCAAAGAAATTAAGTCGTTGACCCGAGTTGAAATTTTACCGGGTCTCCCAACGTAGTTTCAAGATCCACTGGTGGGTTTAGGATGTTGAAAGTACGTTGTTCAGTGTACAGGCTGAACTGCACCAATTCAACCTACCTTCGACGTAAATACCGTCTCTTTTTTCCATTTTTTCCAGATTTTACGTTGAAATTAGGTTGTAACTAAACGTATCCCCAACGGTCCTCCACCGTACATTCTTTCCTTCCTTCCTCCCCCCTATCCTCTTCACACTGCCAGTTCCATTCTAAAATCGATTAAGTGATTAAATCTTGCATAAATTAATCGGTGGAAGAATGGCAAAAATATAAATATTATTAACTCGGTGAAACAAAAATGGGAAAAAAAACGGATCGGTCCATTGGTTTTAGAGATATCCCTGCTTGTAGTTCTGCCGTGTTCCCTTTCGGTCACCCATTCTTTTTCTTGTTTTCCACGCTACTTCTCAAGCTCAGTGATCGCAGGATATCCCAGTATGCTTCTGAACTTTACAGTTGCTTGTGGCGAGTTGTATTTTTTTCGGATTTATATAAGCAACTAATAAGAAGAAAAATAGGAAAAAACAGAAAGAAAGTAGGCAATAGAGTAATACAGGAAATTAAGAGGGAAGCAGCAGGGGGAGGATCTAAGAGGGAATTAGAGTCCATATAGGTCTAAGGTGTCTAAGGGTCGGACCCTTCATATAAAAGTCAGTGAGTGTAAAGGTCCGATAAGTGTAAGAGTTAGTTGAGTCTGAACGATCACGCGAATTTAAGGTTCAGTTGAATCTAAGGGTCAAAGGAGTACGAAAGGTCAGGCGAATGTAAGGGTCAGTTCAGAAAGTGTCAGATAAGTAAAAGGGTCAGATGAGTATGAGGGCCAGATGGGTTTTTTTTATCAATAAGCGTAAAACCTTCAGCATAGGGCCAGATGGATATAAGGGTCAGCCGATTCCGAAGAATCACATGAATCTGAGGGTGAAAAGGGTACGAAGGGTCAGGTGAATATAAGGGTCAGTTGAGTATGCGTCAGATAAGTAGAAGTCTGAGTTGAGTTTACATGTTAGATGCGTCTCAGTGATAGTTGAGTTTAAGGATCAGGTGCGTCTAAGGATTAGTTGAGTCCGAAGGATCATCCGAATTTGAGGGTCTCTTGAGTAAGGGTCAGATACGCAAAAGCTTCAGTTCGGTTTAATGGTCAATTGCGTCCAAGTATCACTTGAATTTAAGGGTCAGATGGGTCTAAGGGTTATTCAAGTCCGAAGGATCAGGCGAATCTAAGAGTCAGTTGAGTCTAAGGGTCAAACGACTACAAAGGGTCAGGCGAATTTAGGGGTCAGTTGAGTGTGAAGGATCACGCGAATCTACGAGTCAGTTGAGCTTAAGGGTCAAAAGAGTACGAAGGATCAGGCGAATCTAAAGGTCAGATGAGTAAAAGGCTGAGTTGAGTTTAAGGGCCAGTTCAATCTAAAAGTCAGATGACCTTTGGCTCACCTGACCCTAAGAATCGATCTGGCACTCAGACTCATTTGACCCTTCTTCTCATCTTAGACTCATCTGACTCTCAGGCCCAATAGGGCCTTCGCACTCATCTGACCCATACACTCAACTGACCCTTACACATAACTGGCCCTTAAAATCAACTGACAGTTGAACTCAGCTGAGGTTTTTAATTATCTGACCCTTACAAAACAGACCCTTAGATTAGCCTGACCCTTCGTACTCTTTTGACCCTTAGGCTCAACTCACCTTTAAACTCAACTGACACTCAGTATCAACTGAGGCTTTCACTTATCTGACTCTTAGATTCGCGTAATATTTTGGACTCAACTCACCTTTATACTCATCTGACCCTTATACTCCATTGATCCTTATAGTCAACTAACCCTTCTGACCCTTGGACTTAACGCACCCTTCAGACGCACGATTATTTGAACTTCGAACTGATGTTATTAATGTACTAAAACTAATAATTTAGTTACGTCAGTCTTTAACACGGTAATGAATTTTTTAATTATCGTCAATAATGACCTCGATACAATCAAATGTGGACGTCGAAACTTACAACGTACGTTAGCAGATAACAAACGTCATTAACGTTGAGCTAAGTGAATGTAAGTTCGTCTATGTATTATATGTCCATGGTTTGGCCTGCTTCCCTCTATTCTCCATGGTCAGACACTGTTGGCAATTCCTGGGATGCGAAAATCAAGAATTCGAGTTGCGCTGCCAACTTAATGACTCAAATCTGACCGTTTTCGTTAAGAAGATAATGGAAACGCGAAAAATATGCATGCTAGTTCCTTGCTATGTGCATATCATCGTAAATATTGAACGAATTAAATTAATAATTGCATCAGTGGAAAGAGAATTGGTGATTTATAGAAAGTAACTAAGCATTGTTTTCGTCTAAATAGTGGCATATTTTGTTAATTGATGAATAATCAGTTGAGGGTAGTGAAAGGTAGTTGTGTTGTTTATAGATACCCGGTAGCTCTCGTCGTTTTGTTGTGAGGTTAACAGGAGCGACTTGGCCGATAAGCTACCGTGTATCTCGATTTGTAATCGCATACATTTAGTAGCGAAGAGGTTAACCGGGTTAAATCGATTTTGACTTTTAGTCAGTTTTTAAGGAACATCTCAGAATCTAAGAGAGATAGTTAAATACTTCTCAGGACCCTTTTTATAACCTTCAGTTCGCTCTATAAAAAAATCAGGACAAAATTTTTTTCATTTCGTTTAGATTCCGAGATATTCGTCAAAAACTGACCAGTAGTCAAAATCTACTTGACCGGGCTTACCGCTTCGCTACTGAATTTTCATTTTTTTTTGTATTCAAACAAACCTCCTATACTTCATATCTCTTGAACGAATTACCGGATTTTGTTCTTCGTCATTCACAGTGCTATTTTTACCTCATTTGGATTTTGATTGCTTATTTACATAGTTCTTTCATAAATTATTTTTCAAGGCATCGTCACTCATGGATTCTCATGTAGAAAACACCTGTAATTTTTTTCATATTCTACAAGGGTTTTACATATATTTGTTGAGGAATTAATATAATATTGTCAAATTATTGCACGGAGAGGGAATGAAAGTTTCAGAGGATGAATGTTACAATTCTAGCGATCTGTTTTCCCACGCGAGTGACTACTACCGCCACCATCGGAACCAATCTGAACTATATGCTGCGTGACATGATTTTAGGGGTCCCACCAGCCCCTGTTTGCCCTTCTTTCCTCTATTCTCCATGACACTATATAACCTAAGACATTGTTAGCAATTCCTGCATGCGAAAGTGAGAATTCGAGTTGCGCTGCCAACTCAATGGCTTGAATGTGACCGTTCTCGTTTAGAAGATAATGGGAACGAGAAAAATGTGTATGCCATTTCGTTGCTATGTGCATATCTTCGTAAATGTTGAACGAATTAAATTAATCATTGCAGTAGTGGAAAGCGGATTGGTGATTTATACAGTGTAACTAAGGACAGCTTTCGTCTATGTGGGCACATTTTTTTATTAATTGATGGAAAATCAATTGAGGGTAGCATAAGGGGAAATTGTGTCGTCTATAGATACTCGGTAGCTCTCGTTATTTTGTTGTGAGGTCATGAGGCGTGACTTGGCCGATACGCTACTGCGTATCTCGATGATTCAACTTCCTCAATGATGCCTTTACTGGGGTTTCCTTCAAAGTTAATTAGAATCAATAATTAGAATTATGAGAGATTCTGACATTTTTGACGTTAAGTATAGAAGAATCTGAATGCAACATAGTGAAAATGATAATCGATTGTTCCACTTTGAACAAATAGGAACAATGTTTAAATTGAAAATTTCTGATATGATTAAACAAAAAACGCTTTGACTCAATATTCCATAACTGCAAATAATAAAAATGATGATAATTATGTAATATTATCTGGATTATTAATGTGAATTTCAGAGCCTCAAAAAAGGATAGAGTAGAAGTCAAACAATCATTTAAAATTTTAATTTTTAATTTGCTGCTGAAAACATTAGGTGATGATATTTTAAGCGTGGAATTATATTGATGATATGAACAACGGATTAATTGAATTAACGATTGAACTAATTACAAAAATTTATAGGAGTGTTCACCAGAAATCTAATCTCTGGCTTACGTTCGAGAAGAAAGTGGATTATAATCATGATCGAACTGTTATTCCGTGAGCATAGCAATTGGCACATGAGCAAGTCATTTATTGCAATACGAAAAAATGACAAAATTTAAAGCTAATAAATTAGGACATATTATTTCCATCAGTTGCGTTGCTTCTTTTGGCTAGCTGCTAGGTTGTGCTGTTAGTCACAATCCAACAGCTAGGTAGCCGCGTTAGCCATCCACTACACGAATCGGTTACGCTGAATATCGCGGTGGATGAGTCACGCGGCAACCTTTCAGTGCATAGTTCCATGCATCTAGATGCGACCTTAATGTAGTAGACTCCTACATTGCCGCATAAATTTTTATATTGGTATGAATATTAGGCAGCCTCATATAATCCGTTTTCCGGATTCTGCTGTCTAAGTATGCAGAATCGGAAGCTGATTCAATGAAACAAATATGTTTTTTAAAAATATTTTTCAGCATGTTTTTTGAGGCAGCATGGACGATTCAAAATTTAACAAAAATATCTGACCTACTGGCAGTTCATAGCTAAGAACCTTGGTGACAAGTCAAATTGCTTTATGACAGTCCTCTGCCAGGTAGTAGCAGTGTCGACCGAGCGCATGAATCACTTCCCAGGTAGCACGGTACAGAACTGTCGCCCCCCATTCATTTGACTGAATATTCACTCTCCACGCCCCCTTGAAATAATTTTCAAAGTTATAATTTGTAATTTATAACAATTATCATCTTAAATAAAATATTTTGAAAATCAATTGGAACAGTATTTATTTATATATGGATGAGGAAAATAAATTGCGTCCTTTCTATATTTAATTATATAATTAAAATGAAATGACATTCTGGAAAACAATTGATCTTGGACCCGAAATGATCATATGCATTGACATGGGATGCAGCGGAACATCTCATATCGATAATAAGCTGGGCATTCTTATTTGATTTCATTTAAAACTACGCATACTATTTCGTTAGAGAATTTCACGATTCTTTTCTCGGAATGGGACGGTAATGAATCGGTATTCTAAGTCATTCAGTCGGGTGTGCAGCCGAATATTTTCTGGAAAACCTGAACAATTGACCATGGATAGGAAGGACCCTACTCGTACAATTGAGCGAAAAACTGCTGATCTGCTGAGGAAGGCTGGTTTCTCGGCTGACCTGACGAAATTTCTCACCCCTAAAGAATCCTTTCCTCCTAGACTCTACTGACTCCCCAAAATCCATAAAAAGTCTATTCCTCTCTATCCCATTGTCAGCAACATTGGAGCGCCAACTTACCAGCTGGCCAAGTTTCTCACGAAACCACTCCAAAAGTTGACTGGCCTGAATGGTTCATACATTCAGAACTCACTGGATTTCGTCAACAAACTGAGAAATCTCCGGACTTCTCAAGATGATATCCTAGTGAGTTTTGATGTGGAATCACTCTTCACTAACGTCCCAATCCCAGAAACCTTGGAAATCATCAAGATATGCAACAACATCTCTTCCCAATTCCTTCCCCTGATTGAGCATTGCTTGACTTCTACATACTTTCAGTTCAAAGGAGAGTACTATGAGCAGAAATCGGGAGCGGCAATGGG